>NC_042980.1:21976430-22276430 GCF_901001165.1 Salmo trutta
GTGGTTGGACTGTTTTGCTTTACCCTGTCTTCTAAGAGTAAACTGAGGCTATTATTTGATACCAGAAATGTATTTCCACCCAGAACTCCCTGGAAAATAGTGGCAGATGTTACTGAGTAGACTATCCTGGCTAAATAACTGAAATAAACATGAAATGTGTGTGTTCTTCCAGCTGGCTGGTCATTGCTGTGGGCCTGGTGCGGGCCTACCTTGTCAGAGGCAGCTACCACGGCCTGTACTTCTCTATAGAGAAACCCCTGAAGTTTTTCCAGACCGGTGCACTATTAGAGGTGAGTGGATGTAGGCCAAGTCTCTGTTGTAGGGCCTCAGGGTCAGACCTGGGTCATGTTCATTAGGTACACTAGTAAAATATTATGCAACAGAAAATGGAAATCTGTATACTTTTTCTTATTTGACAAGTTTAGGTAGAGCCCCCTTCCTTACAAAAACGTTTTCTCCCTACTGAACAAAATCTGGGCTTTTATTCAGAGCACTTAACAGGACAGCCCCTTATCGTTCTCTGTGTGTGGTGCATTTGGTAAGTCCCCTACTGTATGAATACAACTTAATGGCAGGAATGTTCAAGCACACAGCACTGTTGTATTTTTAAATAGAAACTCCTCCACCATGACTGGCCTTGGCCTTCCCCCGCTCCCACCTCTGTGCTACTTACAGACAGCACAGAGGCCTAGTAGGGTGTTAGTGTGATCCTCTCCAGCCACACTGTAACACAGAGAGAGGGATTAGGCCTAGTGTAACCCAAGCTCAGTCTACATGTTGCTCTTATTCCAACTCCCTCCATTCATAAAAACACCTTTAAACACTGGGCATTTCTAGTGCACTGGCTTTTATCTAGTCCTTAACCAGTAGAATGAACTGTCTTGGTGTACATATCCACTATCATAGGATTGACCAGTAGAATGAACTGTCTTGGTGTACATATCCACTATCATAGGATTGACCAGTAGAATGAACTGTCTTGGTGTACATATCCACTATCATAGGATTGACCAGTAGAATGAACTGTCTTGGTGTACATATCCACTATCATAGGATTGACAGACTACATCTTATTGCTATATTTAACCTTGATTCACTAAAGAGCAATATGAATCAGCTGTGAGATCAGAGTTTATAATTGCATACATAAAAAAAAGTCACTTCGTCTCAAACTCATGTACTGAAAATCTGTGTGGAGAAACAATTAATTGCATAAAGTATTTACACTGACCATATGGTGTGACTGTGTTGTTTATGCTGTTTTTATTTGTATTTCTGTTCAGATATTGCACTGTGCAGTGGGTAAGTTGAAGTTCCTCCCTCTTCTCATGGTCAAAGTTGCGTGGTCTCTACCGGTCATGTGGACATAAGCCCTACTGAGAGCCATTGCCTCAGATAGAGATAGCCTTTCCAGGCTGCTAAGATAAGCCTGGCCTGATGGTGCTAATGTGATAACGAGCATGGCCCTGCTCCATTGTGGTCGTTGCACTCCCGGTACACAGTCCACTAATTATCTGGGATTTGAGGCTAACCCTGACCTTCATTATGGCAGCTGTCTGTCTCTGTCTGTCTGGACATGTGCTGCCCTCTGCTGGACAAACCTAGACACTACACACATGTAGCCCACAGCTTAGTCAGTGTAATACAGTGAATTTTTTAACTGGAATTGGTGTGCTATATTTTTTGCTATCTTATATCAGCTTTTGTAAGCTGTCTATGAATGAATAGTCCAACACTTGACATACTTTTGCACAAATTGAAAATATGATGTGTTCTCTTTTCTTGTCATGTATTTTGCTCAGTATCGCTGCGTTGGGAAGTGGTAAAGCTGTGTTTTGAGGTGATACAGTACATATCTTCTAATGTGATGATCATGCTGTGTTCTCCTGCTCCAGGGATCGTTCCATCCTCTGTGGTTCTAACAGGGTTCCAGGTGTTGTCTCGGGTCTTCCTCACCTGGGCTGTGACACACAGCGTACGAGAGGTACATCTCTTCTTCATCGAATCATTCAGCCCCCCCATTCACCAATTATGGAACTAGCCATTTATTTTCCAGATAAGTTTAGTTTGTTTGATCTGTTGGAATATCAGGATGAACCAGCACTAAAATATTACGGAGTGAGACAGTAACAAATATTCAAACTTTATAATATGTGGTAATGGTTTCAGGGGATCAATGCCCCTAGATGTTGTCTTCATCCCAAAGAAAGAGACTTGCTGATGCGCTACGGTCTGTGAGCCTGAAATAGTGAACATGCTTGAAGCCAACAGGGTGAATAACACTAACATGTTTGTAAGGTCTGAAACGCTCTACTGCATATGTGTGTTTGTGAGTATTTGAAACTATGTTAATTTACAGGGACTGACTTTTGCTTTAAAATCTTGTGTTTACAATTCTCTTTCTCTTTGCCTGTCATGCGGCATGACATGCAGAGTTACAGCGTAGTATAGATGGTGCAACAAACTGCACGGTTCTGCTATAACCCCTCGGTCTTCCAGTTGAATGAATCTACTACAAACTACTGCATGCTAGCTTTGAATTGTCTGCCCAGTCTCACCCCTGTCTGTTTGTCCTGTCTGATCCCAGGTCCAGAGTGAAGACAGTGTCCTGCTCTTCGTATCGGCCTGGACCATCACAGAGATCATCCGCTACTCCTTCTACACCTTCAGTCTGCTCAACCACCTGCCCTACCTCATCAAATGGGCACGGTAAGAAAAGCTCCCCGCTCCTCCTGCTGACCAACTGAATGAGAGAGGCACTCACTTCACATTGGAAAGAAGTGCTGTAGAATTACTTTGTGTGTTAAATTCAAAAAGGGGGTTATAGATATAGGACAGACACTTCAAAACCTTATTCCTTATGATTTATTTGTTTACTGTTTTTTTAAATAAATGTTATTTAATGTGTTTCTATGGACTATACTTTTAACTGGTAGTGTGTGTGTGTGTGTGTGTGTGTGTGTGTGTGTGTGTGTATGTATGTATAGATATAGATAGATAGATATATAATTTCTTTTTGGGGGGGACCTATTTAACCCCTTTTTTTATGGTGTCATGGTCTGACAAACACAGCTGTAGTTCTGTCACCTTCCACAGCAGATGCGGAAGGCTGACATTTTACCTGTACAATTTTATGTAATTTTCACCTGATCATTTAATGTGTGGGTTTAAATACTGTACACAGCCCTCTATTTATTCACTGTCAATGTATGAGACATACCGCCATGTCGGTTGGTATTAACGATGGGGAAGTTCTTTGATGCTTTACACTAGAGTCTCTGTCATTCTGAGACGGTGGAAGTAGGGGTGCGAGCATCTTGAGAGAATGTGACTGCGCGGTTAAGAACCATGTATAAACCTATCTTTTCAGCGACATGAAAGCTCACAGCACATAAAATATGTATCTAATATGAACTGAAATCTTATCAGAAACATGTTGGATTGTTTTCACATCTTTCATTTCCTTATAGCCGGTCAAACTGATGTCATTTGGGAATCTTCCACTGAAAATCTTTTAGCTGTTTCAGAGTTATTGCATTTTCTCCCCGGTCCCTAAACGTCCTCCCTCCGTGAGATAAGCAGACATAAGAGAGAGGACTTTGTTGATGTCAATTAGATTATTGATGCGTTCATTCTATCGATTTATGTCATTGCTGTGGTGAGTTAGGCTTTATTTAGTCTTTTATGGCCCCCCTCAGACGTTTCACATTTTAGTTTTAACCATAAACTGGCACACCTGATTCAATTAGTCTTGACAAATCATCAAGGCTTTGACCCATCGAATCAGGTGTGCCAGTTTTTAGGGTTAAAAAAAAAAGTTAAACGTCTGTGGGGGCCCCGAGGAGAGGGTTGGGTAACCCTGTTCTAGGGCAACATATAATGACAGAAGAGTTGCCTTCTAGTTATTATAGGCCTAGACAAGTTGACAAACAAATAGCCTACCAAACGTCAGAAATTATAAGAAGATATCTAGTAAAAAAAAAAATGATTTTATTCCCGCACCCTCTTTAAAAAAATTGTTATGCCATTCCTGCTGTCATTATATAGTGCCTTCAGGAAGTAGTCATACCGACTTATTCTACATTTTGTTCTGTTACAGCCTGAATTTTCTAAGAACATGTTTTCACTTTGGCATTATGGGGTATTGTGGGTGAAAACAACAAAATGTGGAATACGTCAAGGGGTATGAATACTTTATGAAGGCACTGTATATGTTCATAACAGAGTTATATAGGGCTGTATGTAAAGTAACCTGGGCGTGTACGACACTCCCTCCATAATGTGTTTTCTCAGTCTCAACCATGGCAACAAAGTCTTCAACAAAGGCCTACTCATTGGGGAGGACCGTTTGTTGCCTGGTAGCAAATTATGATGATTCTTCTAATGTCAGCCAATGTTGTGGTGCTTCACTCTTTTCACCTTCAGTTGACTTTATAAAGACAGTTTGTGGTACATAACAGGTAGAAGGGCTGCACGATATGGACAAAATATCATATAGAAACATTGTTTATGAATAAATGGACACGCCTGGGAGGAGTAGTTTTCTATCAGAACATGCTTCCCCAGTCCCTATTAGAACATGCAGTTGCCCAAACAACATGCAGCCCAAGATCTGGGCCACCACCACTGGCATCATGAATTGAAATTCAGCAGAACAAATTAGCTGCAGTAGTGATATTGCAGCCTCTTGCAATCTGGATATTGTACATGTCCATATTGAAATTTACTCATTCCATCCTATCTCCAGGTACACATTCTTCCTAGTCCTGTATCCTATGGGTGTGACAGGTGAGCTGCTGACCATCTATGCAGCCCTGCCCTATGTGCAGAAGACAGGTCTCTACTCTGTCACTCTACCTAACAAGTACAACTTCTCCTTCGACTACTACACCTTCCTCATCCTCACTATGGTCTCCTACATTCCACGTAAGTCTCTTTCTCTCTCTCGCCACATTGCATCTCCCCTTCCTACTCGCTACAATACATCACTGATTTACTATTTCAGTAGTACGTCAGTGATGTGTTGGACTGAGTATGTAGGGGAGATGCATTTCATGAATTACAAAAAGCTAACATCTAGACAAGCAAGCGCTAAGTGCAAAGTAGAGCATTACAATTCACTGTAAGATGCTTTGCGCTGTGAATTCTAATGCTCTGCCTTGCACTTAGTGCTTGCTTGTCTAGATGTGGGCTTTTTAAATGTTGTGAAATGGCTCATAAATGTTATACGGTGTCTATACTTAATTCTGCATATGATTCTATGGTTGCTTGTTTTTTTTTATCTGACTATGTTGTCCTCCCGGTGTTTCTCCAGTGTTTCCCCAGCTCTACTTCCACATGATGCGTCAGAGAAAGAAAGTCCTGGCCCACGTGGAAGAGTACAAAACAGAGTAAACACAGCAAACACACGGCAGACTGATCACATCATGCCACGGGGAGGAGTCTTGGCAGACTGATCACATCATGCCACGGGGAGGAGTCTTGGCAGACTGATCACATCATGCCACGGGGAGGAGAGGAAAAAGACGAGATAACGTTTAAAAAAAAAAAAAAGAAAAAACATGCCTGACCAATTAAATATGTCTGCTTGTTGAAATACCAAGAAACTCAACTCTTTTTCAGATCCAGAAAATAACATGGGGAATGGGGATGATCGATCTAACCGTGGTTCTTGCTAATCAGTTGGTTCGGTTTTGGGCTGTTGCCTGGCTATTAAGATGCTCTTGTCATTTACAATATACAAACTGCTTTTCGTTTTCTTTGTATTTAAATGCAGTTACCATGTTATCAAAATGCTACTTAAACTGTTTTGTAAATGTGATGAGGATCCAGGTCCATTGCACTGGCCCCTTTGAGAGGCAGCAGAATGCTGTGCTGTTGCCTGTGACTCTGGTCATAATGTGCTGAATGCACTGATACAATCAATGCCCTCTTCTCTCATTATTCAGTAGAAGACAAACACTAGAACACCCCCCCCATTCTATTCTATCATGGGCTGCATCCCAAATGGAAGCCTATTCCCTATATAGTACACTATTTAGGGAATAGTGTCATTTGGGATGCTACCATGCTTTGTGCTCAAATGAATAGTTGTCCTTTGTTAGGATGGATGGATGGAGGGTTCCATATTTGTCTGACTCTCAACGGAGGACTATGCCTGTTGTTTAAGTAATTTATTTCTGCGACTAGTTTTTTCACCTGC
The DNA here is from genome assembly GCF_901001165.1 of Salmo trutta. NCBI lineage: Eukaryota > Metazoa > Chordata > Actinopteri > Salmoniformes > Salmonidae > Salmo > Salmo trutta. The sequence goes on from NC_042980.1 coordinate 21,982,633, forward strand.
AGAACTTCTGGTCACATTCCATTTGGTGTAATAAAGCTTTTCTTTATTCTGTGCTTACATAGTTTTATTTTCAAATACCTGTTTTCAAATACTCAACTAACTGCAGTAATTCAGTGCTTATTGTCATAAGATCGCTTTTTGCTGAAATGTTTTGGATTTTTTGTGTTGACAATATTAGTTAAGAATTGGGACCATTTGGGTTTCTTTAGAATCATATTATGTTGATTGTGGGTTGGTTATTGATTTGTAACTCTTTGTTTGAAGTAGGGGTAGGCCTCCATGACCTAGAGTGGATAGTACGTCGATAAGCGAACCAGTTGTACAGTTACTTTGCTTTCTTGTGTGTATTTTCTGAGGGAATTCATTTATTTACTCAAGCTTTAAACTTAAGGTGGTTCTCAAATTGTCTTGGTGTGATGTTGGACCAAGACACTGGTGGACATTGCCTGGAAAACATGTTGAAGAGTTAACCACCAATGAGCCAATACTCACACTTTATTTATTGACTGTTTGTTCTGAACTACAGTAGGGTGCCAGGACATGCACTGTCAGACACTGGGCTCCCGAGTGGTGCAGCGGTCTAAGGCACTGCATCTCAGTGCTAGAGGCGCCACTACAGACACCCTGGTTCGAATCCAGGCCGTGATTGTCCCTATGGGACATAGGGCGGCGCACAATTGGCCCAGCGTCGTCCAGGTTTGGCCGGTGTAGACCGTTATTGTAAATAAGAATTTCTTCTTAACTGACTTGCCTAGTTAAATAAAGGTTACATTTAAAATATATATATATATATAAACAGGAAGCTTGCATGGACACTGGAGTCCATTAGATTAGAGAGCTTGTAGTCCTGCATTTCTAATGACTTAAAGAGGCAATCTGCAGTTGCTACATTTATTTTTTACTTATAAATTAAAGATGTATACCTATTGTTTCTTGAAGAATATAACTTATCCTTATGAGCTTAGTTCAAGTTGTACCCCGTCAGAACCCAAAATATAAGCTTGGTTTACTCCAATATTTGGAAAAAATATAGAAATATAAACACACTTTATAAACTCATAACATCATTTTGATATCATGGATCAGTCCTTGTATCCATAGCTCTGTCTATGAATTTGAAAGTTGTTACATTTCTCCATTCCTCAGCTTTTTACCAAAACAGTGGTGGGGTGCCTGCTTTGTTAATGTTTCAACTGCGGACTGGCTCTTTAAATCTAATAATGTAGAGAGTCAGGCGTTTGCGTGTGTGTGGTTCAGAGTTTTCGTCCACCTCTGACTCAGGAGAAGGTAACTAAGAAAACATTTTGCATATGAGTACAATGTAAAACCTTAACGGTTATCAATGTGGATATAAACAGTAGCTGCACTGCATTAACACTGAAAACTCAAAGAATGTGATTCTCGTTTTGACTAATAAATTGTTGTAGAACCAATGTGAAAGACAAACTACATTTTGTGGACTTTAGCTTACTAGAAAGTGTTGAGGTTGTGTTGTGTTTGAGTAGTGATCACCCTTTTGCTTCCATGTCTGTGGGACTGCATCTCACTGCATGCAGTTTTAGACATTGATCAGGAGTTGCCTGAGACTGGTATTGCCCTGATGCTCTTTGGGATGTGTAACGGTATGTTTATTATATCCTGAATTACGCTGTGAAAGGCCTAAACTTTGCATGGGATTCTTCCCTTAAATAGTGTTTGTTTCCCTCCCATTCTTAAAATGTCCTGTTGTCCTGATAATTGTTGAGATCCTATGTTTCTGTTTTTTGTTGGCCTCACATGTAGTCTACACTCTTATGAAAGAGATGAGCTAGCAAGGTGAACTGAAGATGGCTTTAGTGCATCAACAACCACCCATCATCCCAACTAACTTGATTTAACATTCCCCTGGGCCTACGGTATCGGAGGATGTTTTGTAAGCATGGCCAGGATTATTGGGAACTCCTGTGAGAGGCAGGAGTGCAACTCTGCAAAATTGCATGTAGGAGGAAATAAACGTCCATTATCATTCAAAGTGATGATACTTTGGTATAACTTACAGTATGGAAAAAGCATGCCACAATACTACTCCATACACTGGTTCTACTAAACAAAACTACAGTATGTTGATCTTTTTGATAAAAAATGTTTTGCATGGGACCAGCAGACTTTGTATAAGTATGATTAGTTATATAACTATATATTTACAATAAACTTAACATGGAAGCAAAAGAGATTTCCTGTTTTTTCTCTGTATTTTTGATTATTGTTTTGATGATCTACGTCTATATGGACTTCTATGATCCAATTAGTGTACTTGTGTTGTGTCTGTCTGTCTGTCTGTCTGTCTGTCTGTCTGTCTGTCTGTCTGTCTGTCTGTCTGTCTGTCTGTCTGCCTGCCTGTCTGTCTGTCTGTCTGTCCCTACAGTCTGTTTCTTAAGTGTGTTATTTTACCTCTCACATGATGGCAGTAGTGTTCTACACCAAAGCTATGTATGCTAAAGTTGGACCCTTTCACCCTTGGTAAATACCTTTATTCAGTACATTTTTTGCAGGTGCCAATGCAGGTGTGGATGACTGTGTTTAGTATTTTATTAGGATCCCAATTAGCGGTTTCTGAAGCAGCAGTTACTCTTCCTCGAGTCCACATAAAACATGAAACATGACATAATACAGAACATCAATAGACAAGAACTGCTCAAGGACTGAACGACACACATTTGCAAAATAATTTGATCCCATAAATCAGATTCTTGTTGTTCAATACTGACCTTATTCCCAATAGAAAACCACGACCCCATACATCAACACAGAGGACAGAAACACATGCTGATGCTGCATGCAGGCCAGGGTCTCTGTATTTTTGGTATATCCAGGTACATGCAAAGGCATCGGTTTCCAATGAAAGACGTGGGGGGAGTCTCACATTTCCTGAATCCCCATTGAATACAGGTTTAATCCTCACTGTGATTCCTACAGTAATATACAATGAGCTCCAAAAGTATCGGGATAGTGAGACATTTTTGGTTGTTTTGGTTCTGTACTCCAGCACTTTGGATTTGAAATGATACAATGACTATGAAGTTAAGTTGCAGACTGACAGCTTTAATTTGAGGGTATTTTCATCCATATCGGGTGAACCGTTAAGAAATTACAGAACTTGTTGTACATAGTCCCCCCCATTTTAGGGGACCAAAAGTATTGGGACAAATTCACTTATATGTGTATTAAAGTAGTAAAAAGTTTAGTATTTTGTCCCATATTCATAGCACGTAATGATTACATCAAGCTTGTGACTCTACAAACTTGTTGGAAACATTTACTGTTTGTTTTGGTTTTGTTTCAGATTTTTTTGTGCCCAATAGAAATGAATGGTAAGTAATGTATTGTGTCATTTTGGAGTCACTTTTATTGTAAATAAGAATAGATATGTTTTGAAATACTTCTACATTAATGTGGATGCTACCATGATTACGGATAGCCCTGAATGAATGGTGAATAATGATGAGTGAGAAAAATACAGACGCACAAACAGCCACAGAGCCAATACAACAACAAATGTGTCACTGTCCAAATACTTTTGGACCTCACTGTAACTGATAGAACTGTTTATCATGAACCATTAGAATGAATGGTGTATGTCGTTTTTTATGCTTGAATGACAGCCATGAGAGTAAGGTTGTGGAAAAGACACATCCCAGGCACGGTGCACTTACCTACAGTGTGTGTTTGTGTTTGTTTTGTTCTAAGCCTTTTGTTTTGCTCACCAACAAAGGCAGGGATACTGTATGCCATAATGCCTTTCTCTTATGTTGAACCCAGTGATCATGTTTCTCCTATTGTGTGTGTTTCAGTGATCCTGTTACGCTTGTTTCCAGAATGTACTGTCCCTGGCAAGGGAAACAGATACACTATCCAACTTTCAAGAGGTTAGGTTAAATAATACGTAAATTGACACACAGCCAGTGTCATTACAAGGCTTATAAAATAAAATGGCCACATCTAGAACAAGCTGTTCTCAGGACGCACTGCCTGCAACACGATATAGATAGTTGACACAGTAGCATATTGTCTCTCCTGGTTGTAATTCATGCAATTGGTTTATCAGGTGATCAAAGACAAAGAACATAGGATATATACAATTGTGACTTGGTGGAGTTGGGATCTTGGCTTCCTGGTTTTCTAATGCCATATAGAAGAGATAGAGCTATACATGTGCCAGAGAGCTCCTCTCAGTAGAACCCCCCGAGTACACATAGCTGTTTGTAACAGAGAGAACAGACCCGGATAGTCATTACACTATCATAACAAACCCTAGAATAAAGATTTGCCCACCATAATGCTCAGCTTACCAATATCTTACCAACTCAACAAATACCTTGACCATTGACTCAATAATTACATTGACTTGCAAGGAACAGGGCTGTCAACAGGATCAAATATTTCGCTACACCTGCAATAACATCTGCTAAATATGTGTATGTGATCCATACAATTTGATTTCATTTGAAATGCATAGCAGTCTCCTCCAGGCCCAAGTTTAGACCTTAAAAATGGAAACTGTCCCTCAGTTACCAGAGTGGCAGAAGTAACACCCATGCAATCAATTAGGTCTTTCGATTTACATGTCAATATACCACACCAAATAGAATACATGTGGGTTCAGCAGAACTTTAGGGGTTAATCGTTTGCGTTTGAGGTCCAGCTGTGATCACAGACCCGCCCATTCATCCAAATGCGGGGGAGAACGCGCAGGAGTCGCATCTCCAACTGACACGGTCGAAAGCCAATGAAAAGCTTTAAAGTGAAAGTCATACTCTCGCATATCCAATGGGAATGAGCAAACGGCTGATTTTGGGAATCAGACTTGGTTGAATGAAAACCCAACAGCAACCAGCAATGGTAATAAACCGTCCGATTATGCCTGCCTGATCAATAGCGTACAATGCATGACTCCCTATCATAGCCCACTGGGAGTACGCTCAGAATTGTTTCTTCTTCTGGTCAGTCTGTTGTGTTATTCGACGTCGCAGGAATCCAAAAAGGGGTTGAACTAGGACCAAACGCGGTGGTAACGTTGGGTGATGTGTGCTGCATGAATCGTATGGATCAACACCAGATTGAGTCTTCAGGGATTTTGTGTGCAGTCGCTGGTGGTCAGCTGTTATGTGGTCGTGACAGCTCGTTAATTCTGGCCAGAGTTTGACATACAGATGCAGTAATAATACCGCGGAGAAACGTTTTTGGAGGATGCTCTGGCTTTTGTGTGTGTTTAAACGTCGAGTCTTTCTCTCCTCCGCTGGTCAATGAAAGCGCGTGAGGGTCGGGATGTGACGGTTTCGCAATTAGGATGTAACCAACCAAGCATCGACAAGGCTGCAATGAGATGCACAGGTTCAGTTCTAGCCCTGAAGGAGACGCTCAACTGATGTAGCGTTGACGTCGACATGGGATTGTCCCCCACATCATCACGTTTTTTCTTATAATTCATTTTACATCAAGTGCTTGGGGAGGTATTACAGATTCACAGCATGATAGATGTTGGTATGGCCAACTATAGGAGTTGTATAGTCTTTTCATTCCATGGCCTTGGCCTATAATTAACAACATTTCTGCATACAGAGTTTATATTTGGATTATAATGAATGATGTAAAACGAAGTCCTCCTGGAAATGTATTCGACACTAGAGATGTGTTTGTTGTTACAGCATATGTCCCAGATGACGTCTAATTTAATTGTTTTTAAGTGATTTTCAAGAGCATTTTACCATCTGCGGCCAAAGTTATCCCCAGTCATCAATAGGCCTATGCGTCACATTTTCAAAAGTATCATGGACATACATTTTCCCTATCATAATGGACATTTAACTGGACACATTTAATTGACTTCATCATCCTCTGAATTCAGTAATCACGGATTTCTCAGGAATGTCATAGACCTGTCATTTAAGAGAACATTGTGACAATGTAACAACATTGTAACAAGAACAGTACATTTGTGCGAATTTTGCTTTTAAAGGAGACTATAAGCAGGCACGTGTGTGGTCCTGTGTGTTGCTTTTTTCTTTGACTTTTATCTGATAAATATAATGTCCCGATCTAACAGTGTGAGCCCGCCCGGAGTCGGTGCGCCTGGGCCGAGGGGAGGGACTGAGCTCAGATCTGCTTGGGGCGAGTCTGAGTCTATTGCAAACGGATGTCCATACTCGGCTAGATCTCCGAGCAAAAAACTCGCCCGGTCGAACAGCAGATGGAGGGAAGGAGATGATGATCCCGACCAGCAGCCCGGACCAGGACGAGCCACGACAACGGTTAGCAGGGTCAGTTTTAGGTCTAGATCTGCGTGGCAAGAGCATGGGACTGGGGAAGAGAGCCGAAACAACAACCGATCTTCCCCAAGGCACGCAGATGGAGCCGGGGAAGTGAGACCCAAATCGGTGGAGTTGGGCTTGGACGACCGGAGAGTGAAGGGTTCCAAACCCGAGGAGGAACTCATGCCTGAAGTTCACCTTTCCATGGTTGCGTGCTGCAGCAGCGCGATGCAGATTTTCAGATCCAAGAAATTCCAATCGGAGAAGTTGGAGAGGCTGTACCAGCGTTACTTTTTCCGGCTCAACCAGAGCAGTTTGACCATGCTCATGGCCGTTTTGGTGCTCGTGTGCGCGGTCATGCTGACATTCCATTGCGCGGGGGGAGTATGCAGGATAACTTACGTGGTGGTCTTTTCCTTGGCCATCTTACTTATCCTCATATTGATGGTGGTGTGCAATCGGAACGGGTTTCATCAGGACCACATGTGGATAGTCTGTTATGTGGTCATTCTAGTCGTGCTGGTTGTACAAGTGATCGGGGTGCTGCTTGTGCAGCCGCAAAGTGCTTCTGAGGGAATTTGGTGGACGGTGTTCTTTATCCATGTCATCTACACGCTGCTCCCGGTTCGGATGCGGGCTGCGGTTATCACTGGAGTTATACTGTCTACCATCCATGTGGCCGTGTCTTGGAAGTTAAACGAAAGGGATGCCTTTATATGGAAGCAGGTAGGTCCTGTTTTATAACGTTTTTATTAGCCTACGCATGTATTAAGCATTCATAAATTAATAACTTTTATAGTAACTTCACGCATGGATGAGTCTACCAAATAAAGTATAAAGATGGATTTTTGGAGGGACATTCCATCAAGTGAGAAGTGGCCTGTTTGGATAAAACTTGCTGAGTCAAAAGCGTATTTTATTGTATATAATTCTAATTCTCACAATTTACCTAGCCTAGGATACTACTCATTAGGAAATGAACACCATAATGTCTCTCTCTCATGTTTGCATTACTCATTTTTACTGTGCTCTATTGTACATTTCACACATCCAATGCCTTTTCATCGGACAGTGACTGACTGATAAAGGTGCCGAGTTTGTCTTGAGATGCTGCTGATGCTTGTTACTATGGAAACGGTCTCGATTGACCATTGCTCAGTTCCCTAGTTGTTATCATGGAGAAGACCAGTAGTAAAAGCATCCATTTAATATATTAGAGAGAGGAAAAACACTTCTAAGAAGGAAATCAGAGCTCACTGGGTAAAACGGAAGTTTTAAGAATGTAAGAATTTAGGTAAAATAACTGTTCTAGAAGATGTTCTAGAATTATGGGTCAGAATGGAAGTGCCACAGATGGACATCCTCTTGAAGTGACAGTGTTGTTGACGGTTTAGGGTTTGTACACTTGAGAAGAATTGGGTTGGAAACATGGGGTTATTTTGTTATAGATATTTTGTAAAGGAAAAACAACAATTCTAGGCTGTTTGGTTTTATTGTGTTATATGTTAATAACATGTTGAGCCCCCTGACTCTATGTGATTAGTTTTAGAACCTTTCACCACCAGAGCTGGGCTCTTGATTTGTAGAAGTTAATGCATGTCATCTCTCATTCCCCTCTTGGTTATCATTCTGCGTTTTTATGGTCATATCAGTTTATGATAGATGCAATCATCACTTGTGTCTTATTTTAAATGTGAATTGCATTCCAATAAACTAGGCTTATATTTATTGTGTCAGAGGGAGGGAAATTTGCCACTTAAATTACTTAGGATGTTTATAATCCTACACATTTGAGGTAAGAAAAAAAATACACAGTTAAAGGAGCTATATGTAACATTTTTATTTACAGTAATAGTGGACATATAGTGTTACTCAATTTCCCCAAAACATTTTATTTTGCATTCTAATGGTGCAGCCTTTTTATTGGTCCACATTTTTTGTCATTTAACATGCGCTCTTATCCAAAGCGACTTACTGTCTTACCATTTGTGGAGTTCCTGTGAGATTCATGAAGGAGTTTTATCCTTTGTCAACTGATTTCTTGTTCTGGCACATGATTTGATAATACCTGAATATGCTGAACTTTATTTTTATTTAGTGCATACATTTTCATATTGGTTCATACTGATCCCCCATGGGAATCAAACCCACAACCCTGGCATTGCAAGTGCCGTGCTCTACCAACTGAGCCACATGGGACCAACTCAACAAAAGACAGATGATCTCTTGTTGTGAAATTGACTGGGACCAGAAAATCTCTTGTTGTCAAATTGACTGGGGGCTGAGCGATTTGTAGATATTTGACACTTGCCATTTGCTGGCCCCAGTCAATTTGACAACAAGAGATTTGCTGGCCCCAGTCAATTTGACAACAAGAGATGGTCAGTCTTTTGTTGACCAATAATGAGGCTGCACCATTAGAATGCATTTTTGTGTGGTCTCAATACATAAAAAAAAAAAAATATTGTGAAAAACGATTTATTCACTATTACTGTAGATATTTTAAGGACATTTTCTTAATTATTTTGTATTATTATTATTATAATGTGTCCAATTTCATGGTATCCAATTGGTAGTTACAGTCTTGTCCCATCGCTACAACTTGTCACATATAGCTCCATTAAATAGTGAGGTCTGTTATAAAGAAGCAGCACATCCCAATAGGCCTACATTTGTCATTTTATTCAAAGAGTGGAATCAAACTCATAATGTCTATTACAATGCCAGAAGGAGCTTGTGTTTGAGAGCCCCTCTCCAAGGCCAAACATGAAATTGTGCTCTGTATGTAGGATCCCAAAAACTATTCAGGGAAACTAGGGGTACATCCCAAATGGCACAATTCCCTATATAATGCACTACTTTTGAGCAGGGCCATTTGGAATGCACACTGGTAAATGCCTTTGGACCGGCAGTTCTTAATCTCAGTTTATCTTAGTAAAAGGAACATTTGAAAGTAAAAGGATACTAAACTAAAGCCTTTTCTGGAAAGACATACTTAAATACAATATTGTACACACAGTTACAGAAAAAAAGATAGAAAAAGTATTTAAAAAGAAAAAGGATGACTTCACGGTGCCCTACCAAACCTCAAACACAATGGCCTGGTGACCCATTGTGCGTGTCGTTGTGCCCTATTTCGCTTGGCTGTGTTCTTTCTCTCTCTCTCTCTCTCTCTCTCTCTCTCTCTCTCTCTCTCTCTTACTTTGTCATTTTCTGGCTTGTTCTCTCGCTCACTGTGTTTACCAGTCCCTGTACTACTTATAAACATCTGCCCTAACAATGGGCTCTTCCCAAGAACTTCTGCTTTAAAAATCTGGGTAATGGAAACCGTGCATCAGTCCACCATTGAAGTTTAAGGGCTTGTAAATGAATTATTGAACTGTGGAAAAAAATAAATAACTCAAAAGCAAAACTCCACACAATACCGCCTCTTTCCCATAGGCTAGAATGGATCATTCTAATCACCTTTATTTTTCTTTTTTGAAACTTTGATTATATTGGTCAGAGAGTGTTTGTGATACAGACATGTGACCCTATATCTAATTGCATTTTCTGTGAAAATAGGCTCTTTTTGAGATGAGTGTGTGGGAACAGGCTGTTGTAATTGTTTCTCTTCCTCACGATCCTGTTGTTTTTAGCATATCAGATCTCGCCCTGTTTATATACTGTAGGTCCCAGCAGGCCTCCACTGTTGAGCTGTATGTTTATGTGAGATCCCAAGATGATGCTTGTATCAGGAGTGCTCCCATGAATAGGCATAAAACAACTTGAACATAATGACTGAGGCTCGGCTCGAGATGGTGGCATTGTGTTGTATGTGGGTCTTTCTAAAAATTAGGGTACCAGTGAGCATTTCTTGTAGTGGACAACTGTTTGGAGCTGTTACAAAGTAATTCATAATAATTTGCCTTTTCATATGAAAACATTAGGATATGAAGGGGGAACATAGATACATTCAGTATAATTCATGAGTTTAATCAAATGTTTAAACCATTTCTCATGCTTGGAGTCTTCACAGATTTGGCAAAAATCGTGTGACGTAAAACACTACCCTTCTTTCCTTACATTTATGATGCTGATGTTTGTCTTTACATCATATACTAATAATTGACAATTTAATTACACATTGAACTTGATCCTGTGAAATTCCTGAATATTGCTGTTGACTTACAGTGAGGGAAAAAAGTATTTGATCGTTTGTACGTTTGCCCACTGACAAAGAAATGATCAGTCTATAATTTTAATGGTAGGTTTATTTGAACAGTGAGAGACAGAATAACAACAAAAAAATACAGAAAAACACATGTCAAAAATGTTATAAATTGATTTGCATTTTAATGAGGGAAATAAGTATTTGACCCCCTCTCAATCAGAAAGATTTCTGGCTCCCAGGTGTCTTTTTTACAGGTAACGAGCTGAGATTAGGAGCACACTCTTAAAGGGAGTGCTCCTAATCTCAGCTTGTTACCTGTATAAAAGACACCTGCCCACAGAAGCAATCAATCAATCAGATTCCAAACTCTCCACCATGGTCAAGACCAAAGAGCTCTCCAAGGATATCAGGGACAAGATTGTAGACCTACACAAGGCTGGAATGGGCTACAAGACCATCGCCAAGCAGCTTGGTGAGAAGGTGACAACAGTTGGTGCGATTATTCGCAAATGGAAGAAACACAAAAGAACTGTCAATCTCCCTCGGCCTGGGGCTCCATGCAAGATGCTGCCTATGACCCCAAGAACACCATCCCCACCGTCCAACATGGAGGTGGAAACATTATGCTTTGGGGGTGTTTTTCTGCTAAGGGGACAGGACAACTTCACCACATCAAAGTGACGATGGACGGGGCCGTGTACCGTCAAATCTTGGGTGAGAACCTCCTTCCCTCAGCCAGGGCATTGAAAATGGGTCGTGGATGGGTATTCCAGCATGACAATGACCCAAAACACAAGGGCAAAGCAACAAAGGAGTGGCTCAAGAAGAAGCACATTAAGGTCCTGGAGTGGCCTAGCCAGTCTCCAGACCTTAATCCCATAGAAAATCTGTGGAGGGAGCTGAAGGTTCGAGTTGCCAAACGTCAGCCTCGAAACCTTAATGACTTGGAGAAGATCTGCAAAGAGGAGTGGGACAAAATCCCTCCTGAGATGTGTGCAAACCTGGTGGCCAACTACAAGAAATGTCTGACCTCTGTGATTGCCAACAAGGGTTTTGCCACCAAGTACTAAGTCATGTTTTGCAGAGGGGTCAAATACTTATTTCCCTCATTAAAGTGCAAATGAATTTATAACATTTTTGACATGCGTTTTTCTGGATTGTTTTGTTATTCTGTCTCTCACTGTTCAAATAAACCTACCATTAAAATTATAGACTGATCCTTTCTTTGTCAGTGGGCAAACGTACAAAATCAGCAGGGGATCAAATACTTTTTCCCCTCACTGTATTAATGAACTGCTGTAACTGTAAATGGTTAGCTGACTGATATATCCTAGCTACCTAACTAACCATTGGTAAACTCATTCAATGATGCCATACCGCCAAAGCAACAGTATCTATTGCAAGACTAGAGATATTCCCCTAGCAATAGTTAGTCACTGGTTGCACATCTAACTAGCTGGAATGAAGCAAGGATATTTCTTTGGTCTTTTAAAAACCTGCTGTATGTAACATTTTGTGTGCTATAGCTTGGAAAATAAATACATGTGACTATGGATGACAACATGATGTTTGCAACACGAAACTAACGAGTATTGCGGTACTGGTATCGTCCCGGGTCTTCTATGAGGTCGAAATAACACTCTGAATTTGTGAAAATAATAATAATGTATTTGAAAAAAAATGCCTGGAATTTCAACCTGTTCAGGTGGGATGGAACCTTTGGCCCAAATCAGGATGTCACAATGTGACCTGATTATAATAGACTAATGACTGTTCATCTGGGTAAGGGGGTGGTCTCTAGACTATCCTATCAGCTAGTGTATGTAAAGATCTTCAAATTTGTTTCCTAATGCCCACACAAGACTGAGCATTTCAAGTGCCAAAGGAGGCTCAGGGAAGTAAATGATAACAAATATATTTTGGTGTTATTTTCATGAAATAACCACACACAGTGATTTATTAGACATACAGTGATGATTTAACAAATACAATTAGAAAGACTGCATGGGGGCTTTAATAGCTGTCAAATACTTACTTCCTCTGTCCTTGGGAGAATGTCAATTTAATTTCCTTGATTCGTCGTATCCTCTCTCGTCTCCATCACAAAACCCATTGGATGAGAAGGTCAGAGGTTCTTCCCCTCTGACCTTCTTATCCAATGGGTTTTGAAAAGGAGGTGAGGAGAGAGGACGCGAGGAATCAAGGAAATGCAGTTTAGATTCTCCCATTCCTTGCCTCACTCTCAAAGCACATTTGGGGAGAAGAGTGAAGTTTCCTCCCCTCAGGCAACTATGCACTTTCAAGGAGTGGAGGAAACAAGGACAGAGGAAGCAAGAATTTAATCGCTAGTTTTCAGACAGACTCACACAATGCTTGAAGAGTTTACTGATTATAATTATTTAATTATTGTTTTTTATTATTGTCAATGATTTTGTTGACAGAACACAATGTATTATATTATTATATCAACTATTAAAACATATAGAACTGCTGTTGTTTATCTTTTTCATTCTTCAGGAATGTTTAGCATGGCTATAAATGATAGAGAAGTTGACTAAAGCACAAAAAGACCTGGCAACTAGGCATGCCAAAGAAACATGTATCACCTTTCAGGTAAGACCCAGATGCAGACAATGTCGAAGTAACAACAGTTTATTAATCCAACAAGGGCAGGCAAAAGACAGGGCAAGATCAGGCAGGAGTCAGTAATCCAGATAGGTGGGGCAAAGGTACAGGACGGCAGTCAGGCTCAGGTCAGTAATCCAGATAGGTGGGACAAAGGTACAGGACGGCAGTCAGGCTCAGGTCAGTAATCCAGATAGGTGGGACAAAGGTACAGGACGGCAGTCAGGCTCAGGTCAGTAATCCAGATAGGTGGGGCAAAGGTACAGGACGGCAGTCAGGCTCAGGTCAGTAATCCAGATAGGTGGGACAAAGGTACAGGACGGCAGGCTAGGGAGTCCCCAATGTAGGTCTCCATGGCCTTGGTCTCTGGTCCCGACAGAGAGTACAGATGTCTCCGGGGCGGCGTGGTGCTAGGGAGAAGGTCAATCCCGCAGTCATAGGGTTGGTGCGGCGGAAGCGAAGTGGCCCGGGCCTTGCTGAACACCTCCCTGGGGGTCCTGGTACTTCGCGGGGATGGTGGAGAGGTCCAGGGCACCTTCTGAGCCCCCAGGAAGACAATGGATGTGGCAGAACGGACTTCAGCCCATGATGGCACCAGTAGAGCAGTTGATGAGGGGATTGTGTTGCTGGAGCCAGGAGAATCCCAAAACCACTAGAATCTGAGGAGACTTGATGAGCAGGCTACCCTGGGGCTACCCTGGGGTGGCAGGGTAGCCTAGTGGTTAGAGCATTGGGCTAGTAACTGAAAGGTTGCAAGTTTGAATCCCTGAGCTGACAAGGTACAAATCTGTCGTTCTGGCCCTGAACAAGGCAGTTAACCCACTGTTCCTAGGCTGTCATTGAAAATAAGAATTTGTTCTTAACTGACTTGCCTAGTTAAATAAAGGTAAAATAAATAAATAAATAAATAAATAAAAGAAACTGAATAGTCTCGCTGTGATTCCCTGACCCCTGTAGGTTGATTGGAGTGGTATTACGAATGATCTGGCCTATAGAGCGCCCGTCCAGCACTCTAACATCCATGGGAATGGAGAGGGGCTGAGGGGGGATGTTCAGCTCAGAAGCCAGGGAAGAATCCAAAAAGCTCTCATCGGCCCCAAAGTCAATGAGGACCCGGGGGGAGATTTAGACTGGTTTCCCCACAGCAGAATGGCACGAAAAGGGGTGCCAGCAAGGGAAGCAGAAAAGTTCTCCATATGGCCCACCAGAGTACTCGCTCCTACCGGTGAGCCTGGCCTTTTAAAGGACACAAAATGACTAAGAGTCCCGCAATACAGACAACTCTTCGTGTTGATCCTGTATTGCCATTCCGCTGGGACAGCCCAACTCTGTCTAGTTGCATAGGCTCGGGAAGCGGTGACTCGGCCGTCTTCGGCGATACTCGGGGGAGGTTGGGAAGCCTCGGGTTCTCTCTGCAACGGGACCGTCGGGACTTCCGGGATGACTCGGAGGCGAGGTGGAATCCCTGGACATGCGAGCGAAATTGAATTTCCTCTTCCTCCGTTGTTCCCGTAATTGCCCATCATCACGGATGGTCAACGCGATGAGGGAATCGAGATTCGTAGGTAACTCCCAAGCTGCGAGCTCGTCCTTGACCTCCTCAGAGACACCATGCAGGAACATATTGAACAGTGCTTCCTGGTTCCAAGCACTCTCCGCTGCCAATGTGTGGAAATCCACTGCATTGTCTGCCCCACTGCGGAAGTCCTGCCGAAGCTGGATTATCTCCCAGGCAGCTTCTCTCCCAGAGGACGGGGCATCAAAAACCTTCTTCACCTCTCCCAGCAACCCCTCCAGACTAACGCATATGGTCGGCTGTTGTTCCCATACAGCAGTAGCCCAGGTGAGAGCCCTCCCGGACTGCGTGAACGATCCGAGGAGAAGGAAGCTTTGAAGCTCAAAGATGAGAGCATACTGAGCTAGAAACGCCCGACAGGTGCTCGGCTCTCCTTTGAAGCGTTCCGGAGGAGGTAAGCGGGGCTCCCGAGAAGGTGGAGTGACCGATGAGACGGCGCTGCTAACAGCTGAGTTACTGAGGGGCTGTGGGATTACCACCATGGTAGTCTGCCTCCCAGACAGCCCGCGGAATTGCTCCAGCAAAAGGTCCAACGTACGGTCATGGTGTTCAGCCAACGTTTGGACCCCTTCCGTAAGGCCATGAAGCAATTCCTCGTGCCTACCAATGGTGGCTCCTTGGGAGGAGATGGCATTACGCAGATGGCCTGAGTCTGCTGGATCAGTCATGGCCAGTTCGTACTATTACATTTCAGGTAAGACCCAGATGCAGACAATGTCGAAGTAACAACAGTTTATTAATCCAACAGGGGAAGGCAAAAGACAGGTCAAGGGCAGGTAGTGGTCAGTAATCCATATAGGTGGGGCAAAGGTACTGGACGGCAGGCAGGCTCAGGGTCAGGGTAGGCAGAGGTCAGTAATCCAGATAGGTGGGGCAAAGGTACTGGATGGCAGGCAGGCTCAGGGTCAGGGTAGGCAGAGGTCAGTAATCCAGATAGGTGGGGCAAAGGTACAGGACGGCAGGCAGGCTCAGGGTCAGGGTCAGGGTAGGCAGAGGTCAGTAATCCAGATAGGTGGGGCAAAGGTACAGAACGGCAGGCAGGCTCAGGGTAGGCAGAGGTCAGTAATCCAGATAGGTGGGGCAAAGGTACTGGACGGCAGGCAGCCTCAGGATCAGGGTAGGCAGAGGTCAGTAATCCAGATAGGTGGGGCAAAGGTACAGGACGTCAGGCAGGCTCAGGGCAGGCAGAAATGGTCAACACCGGGAACAATCGAGAGACAGGAACAGAGGGAAAACCGCTGGTAGGCTTGACGAAACAAGTGAACTGGCAACAGACAAACCGAGAACAGAGGTATACATACACAGGGGATAATGGGAAAGATGGGCGACACCTGGAGGGGGGTGGAGACAATCACAAAGACAGCTGAAACAGATCAGGGTGTGACACAGTGTCCATGTTTCTTGTGACATTTTGAATGACATGCAGATGTTTTGTAGTTGCTAGTTGGAGTTATGGTCTCATTGTGCCTGTCTAGACTTTATTCCTGTAAATACACATGTGAAGCTGCAAGAAAATCATATTTATATGTATATCAAACCATTTTGAGATTTTGACCACCTTATTTATAGAAAGACTCATGTGTACTGCACTCCCAATACATGCAGGGATGACCGGCACCCTGGTAAAAGTAGTGCACTTTATAGGAAATTGGGTGCCATTTGGGACGAGGCCTACAGCCTTTCAGATGGAACCTCAAATGGAGATAATTGGGACACAACTGACCTCAGTGTTATCTGATTTACCTCACCTTAACCTCCCATCCCACCTCCCCAACTGTATTGTGTCTCTGTTATCATAGGGGGACCTGTGGGCAATCAGGAAGTAATGTGTGTGGGAGTCAGGGAGAGATGGGCTTTGTAGTATTTTAAATTAATGCTGATGCTGTTCAGGTCCCCATTGCAGATGTTTCATTAACCATTTACACTCATACTTGTATATTTGGGGACAAAAAAGATTGCTAAATTGGAACGCAGTGACTGTACAGTAACAGGGGCGGCAGGTAGCCTAGTGGTTAGAGCGTTGGGCCAGTAACCGAAAGGTTGCTACATTGAATCCCTGACAAGGTGAAAATCTGTTGTTCTGCCCCTGAACAAGGCAGTTAACCCACTGTTCTTAACTGACTTGCCTAGTTAAATAAAAAAATACAGTAACCTGCTTCACAGTGCTGTATTGTTTTTGGCTGTTGCCGTTCAGTGCGACAAGAAGTTGCCCCCATCCCTCCTGCTTATTGGACAACTTAAGCAAATTGTTTGTTGTCTGAGTGAGGGAAATGCTGTAAGTTAAAATGACTCTATGTATTTAGAAAGACGAGATGTTGAGGATTATAATAATACCGCTTAGATGTCCTACAAGCGAGCCAAACACCTATGAGTTCAAATGTGCACTTCCCATTTCCATATCATAAAACTCATGTCATAACCAGTGTCAACGTTTATAATCACTATGTTTGATGTACAGTTACAAGATGACAAATGACCCTGGGTTGTTCTGAACAGAAGGAGCCCATGTTTGTCTATTGTGAAGAACATTTGCAGCAGCACACGCACCTGAATGCACGCATGACTCCTTTCTATGCGCACCAAAATGATGATCCGTTTCCCTGAATTGCATTGTGAAAGCCTAACACTGTAATATCGTATTTTATAACTTATAACTCAACGGTCATGTTGGTAGTAGAACAAGCTTTCAAATGATGCCCACATGACCCAGATTAGTATTTATAATGGAGCGTTTTTGGATTGCGTAAACAACAACAGTAATTGTGTGATGACGGGGATGCAGCATTGTGTTCCAAACAAAACAACAACAAGTGTGCTTGTTCTAGTTCCTCAACGGCACAGCTAGGAGAGCTCAAAAAACAAACAAATGACAGTGGAACACTTCTTTGAGTCAATAAAGTGCATTGAAATGACTTAAGAACTGTGCACACTTTGGAGTCCTCTCACTCAAACCATTGTCATTTGTTGGTCTTATGTTGCACCTACCCCACATTTACCAGGAATATTGTTATCATGTTACTGAATGTGTCCAGAGTATTTTCAGATTTCGTTATCACAAATGAGGTGAAAGTACATTAAATGTAAAATGCACATAACATCAACAACGTAATGTTTGGATTCAGTCTTGTGTCAGGTGAACTGTTGTGTCCTCACCTTTGGTCTAGGACATTTTCCCATAACCTCCAAACTGTTCCCATTCAAATGGTTATGCATATGCTTTTCATATTTATTCTGTAAGAAACATTTACATGTAGCCCTATCCATATAGGCCAATTTCCATCAGTGTAAAGGGTTAAGGTTGTGATAGCAGTGGCCCTTCAAGGAGCAATCGACAGTGAAAACAATAACAAAGCATATTCCCCGCCACTGTTTTGCTAAAAAGTTGAAGGATGGGGCTGGAGAAATGTAACCACTCTCAAATTCAGAGACAGAGCTATGGATGCAAGAATTGCCTATCACCATCACAAGCCTCAGTCAGTCATCATGTGCACTGTTCTAATTCCCACCTCCCTGGCTCTCTCCCACTCATGTGTGCGTGTCTATGTGTGTGTCACCCCTCTGGGTGTGTGGCTCTAATACCGCCCATGCACGCGGTACATCAAATTGAGTGAAACGCCAGAGAGACAAATCCATCATTAGGTGTCAGGGCTGATCAGTCTCTCCTCCCTCCTGTTTCCTCAGCTGTGATTTGGCATCGGTGATCATTGGTGATTCGTGATTGATCATTCATCATCACTGGCGGAGGTAGTGCACTACCACCGCCAGAGAGAAAACACTTATAAACAGAGGGCAGAATCAGATAATATGGGAGATCTTTTGCTTTAATACTTTGATCCCTTAAATCGTATGGATGCTGCTCAGTGAAAGATGTTGTCTTATCTTCATCATTACCAACACAGTACACTGGTGATCAGTCATCATTGATCATCGATGATTATTGGTGATTGGTAATTGATCATTCATCATTACTTGTTCATTTAGCTTGTAGCATCATGTTAATTGTTATTACAGGGGTTTTAGGTGTAGAATGTTGATCCACGTAAAATCACATGCAACAGGATCTATTATGATCTCTTAGCTACCTTGGCCATTACATTCTATTCTACTACTCTTCAGATTTCTCCATGGCCAAAAACACAAGCAGAGGCTGCGTCTCTGTCCAAACCTTGTCCTTTGTTTTACACGTTATTGAGCACTTCATTTACCTCCTTTATTGACTTTTCATTGTGAACAACATGGAAATAATTAAGCCTAGTCATTACTGATGGATGCACCATTGATTTGCATCAATACACAGAGGAATTGCGTCCACACCTGCTGGAGAAAAACAATGAATAAACACAAGTAAGAGAGGATAATAATAATGACTTAAAAGAGGCACAGGTATAATGCTTTGAGACACCGGTAGACATGGAGACCTTTTTCTGATGAACACAGCAGCTGAGCAGCACCTCTCCTCCTACCACCATGCCCATCTCTTATCCTTCCCCCGCCAGTCCCTTCCTGTTGCATCTACCTCACTGCTTTCCTTTCTCACCTCTGTGTCAACAATTCTGTCACTTCATGTCTCTCTATCCTCTCCCACATAATGCTCCTCCTCATCAGCCTCTCTGTTGGTAGTCAGGAGAGGGGCTAGTGCTTTAGAAGTAGAATCCCTCCCTATTCAATCAATTCTATGGATATGCTTACTTACTTTCACGTGTTATTCTTATTTATTATTTTGATTTCTTGTGTGTTTTTGTTTTGCCTTGTTATTTTTAGTATTACATTGTTATTGATGACTGGATTGTTGGGGTTAGAGCTTGCAAGAAAGGCTTTTCACTGTACTTGTGCACGTGACATTAACACTTGAAACTTCTATAGGGATTATATTTCTATGAGCAGTGCCCTGTCCATGGCCTGTGGCCCAGCCCTTGTCTATGTGGAAATGGCTTAGGTTAGGCTATTTCAAAGTGTGAACGGTATCAGCCCAAACCCCCTTTTTAAACCTGCTGATGTCAATCCGTGTCATATCCTCTACGGCAGGACTGTTGCGTGGGGTCATTTCCACGTAAAGTGTGAGATTTATCAAGATTAGCGCACAGCCATGACCATGTGTACACACAGTGCCAAGTGGTGGAATAACAGAACTACTTGTTAAGTGTAGCCTAGTGAATGGGGAAAATATATGTTGAAATTGTGGGAGTAATGATTAAATCATAGAATTTTTTTATATCTTGACAGTCTATATCATATAATTTGACCACATCAGTGTTCCGATAATAATCCATATAAAGTACAGTAATTTGTTAAATGTACTATAAAAGAGTATAAAAGAGATAATACTATAAAAGAGATAATGGGAAATGGAATGAGGGATGGCTGATCTTGCTCTGTTGGAAGATTTGGCAGAGAGCGTTTTTAGTGACAGGTGGGACTTTTCAGCGGGCGCCTGCTGATCAGCATCTCACAGCCCTCGATATTGATATCTCACAGCCCTCGATATCTCGCAGCCCTCGATATCTCGCAGCCTTCGATATCTTGCAGCCCTCGATATCTCACAGCCCTCGATATCTCGTAGCCCTCGATATCTCGTAGCCCTCGATATCTCGCAGCCCTCGATATCTCGCAGCCTTCGATATCTCACAGCCCTCGATATCTCGCAGGCCTCGATATCTCGCAGCCCTCGATATTGATATCTCACAGCCCTCGATATCTCACAGCCCTCGATATCTCACAGCCCTCGATATTGATATCTCACAGCCCTCGATATCTCACAGCCCTCGATATCTCGCAGGCCTCGATATCTCACAGCCCTCGATATTGATATCTCACAGCCCTCGATATCTCACAGCCCTCGATATCTCACAGCCCTCGATATTGATATCTCACAGCCCTCGATATCTCACAGCCCTCGATATCTCACAGCCCTCGATATCTCACAGCCCTCGATATCTCACAGCCCTCGATATCTCACAGCCCTCGATATCTCACAGCCCTCAATATCTCACAGTCCTCGATATCTCACAGCCCTCGATATCTCACAGCCCTCGATATTGATATCTCACAGCCCTCGATATCTCACAGCCCTCGATATCTCACAGCCCTCGATATCTCACAGCCCTCGATATCTCACAGCCCTCGATATCTCACAGTCCTCGATATCTCACAGCCCTCGATATCTCACAGCCCTCGATATCTCACAGCCCTCGATATTGATATCTCACAGCCCTCGATATCTCACAGCCCTCGATATCTCACAGCCCTCGATATCTCACAGCCCTCGATATTGATATCTCACAGCCCTCGATATCTCACAGCCCTCGATATCTCACAGCCCTCGATATTGATATCTCACAGCCCTCGATATCTCACAGCCCTCGATATTGATATCTCACAGCCCTCGATATCTCACAGCCCTCGATATCTCACAGTCCTCGATATCTCACAGTCCTCGATATCTCACAGCCCTCGATATCTCACAGCCCTCGATATCTCACAGCCCTCGATATTGATATCTCACAGCCCTCGATATCTCACAGCCCTCGATATTGATATCTCACAGCCCTCGATATCTCACAGCCCTCGATATCTCACAGCCCTCGATATCTCACAGTCCTCGATATCTCACAGTCCTCGATATCTCACAGCCCTCGATATCTCACAGCCCTCGATATCTCACAGCCCTCGATATCTCACAGCCCTCGATATCTCACAGTCCTCGATATCTCACAGCCCTCGATATCTCACAGCCCTCGATATCTCACAGCCCTCGATATCTCACAGCCCTCGATATCTCACAGTCCTCGATATCTCACAGCCCTCGATATCTCACAGCCCTCGATATCTCACAGCCCTCGATATCTCACAGCCCTCGATATCTCACAGCCCTCGATATTGATATCTCACAGCCCTCGATATCTCACAGCCCTCGATATCTCACAGCCCTCGATATCTCACAGCCCTCGATATCTCACAGTCCTCGATATCTCACAGCCCTCGATATCTCACAGCCTTCGATGAACTGATGTTTTGGATTTAATCATCAGCAAAATGAACAGTTGCATTCAATTTCCATGCACCATCGCACAACAGGACAATTCACGTTGCTTTAGCAATGGCAAATATGCTTCAAATGAGTAGGCAACACTCACCAGACTTTCTCCATATCTGTAATTGGCTGTAATTTAGAGCAGACATTATCGGCTGCTCAGCCATTAAATTCTGAAACTAATGTAAAGTTTCCACTTTTATAGCAGCTCTATGAGCCTTTTGTGTGGAGTTCTAGATTACCTCTCGGGTGCACCACTTAATACAACTCTTCTGGCCAGTTGGCTGGTTTGACTACTGTAGATAAAGACACTACTCACTTAGTGCTCACTTAGAAGCAATCTGTATTCAAATGTTTTGAATTACTGCAATATGCTTTTAGGATGCAATACTAGTTAGGCAATGCATGGATGTGTGGTTAGAAATCAACAGTAATAGTTATCATACGCAGAGAGTTTGTGCAACATTTTTTTGCAAAGAATATTGAAAGTCGTAACGATGTGCACTGAGAGTTGGGAAGCAGGTTCAGGGAGTGAGTTTTTTAATAAATAAACACAACATAATACAAAAATAAGCAACACGAACAACGCACAGACATGACACAGGAACAGAAACAATAACACCTGGGGAAGGAACCAAAGGGAGTGACATATATAGGGAAGGTAATCAGGGAGGTGATGGAGTCCAGGTGAGTCTGATGACGCGCTTAACAATGGTGACAGGTGTGCGCCATAACGAGCAGCCTGGTGACCTAGAGGCCATAGAGGGAGCACATGTGACAAAAGATATTCATTGTGGGTTTTGGGTGTGAATTAACACTGTGTGCTAAACTGGGGTTAGCCTCTGAGCAACACAGACAGATGAAGCCTGGGGCTGGAAACTGGCAAGAGCCACACTCTTTATCCCTGATGATCTGGCAGTTAGCATGGAAGATAACAGACATCTCATCAACTTCCGGTTTCACTGTAGATTTAATTGTTCTCCAATGGGTTTTTTTTCTCCTGAAACTCTAATTGATTAGTCAAAATGTCTGTTAAGATGGGATCCCCATAAAGAACCTTGTTTGTTCTCATTTCCAGAGCTCTCATCAAATATAATAAAAATGTGTTTGTCCCATGCTTTGTAAACAACAGGTGTAGACTAACAGTGAAATGCTGACTTACGGGACCTTTAACAACAATTCAGAGTTAAAGATAAAACAAACCAAAAAATAGAAATAGTGTCACAAGGAATAAATACACAGTGAATGACGAATAACAATAACGAGTAAAAAATAACATGGCTATTTACAGGGAGTACCAGTACTGAGTCAGTGTGCAGGGGTACGAGGTAATAACATGGCTATATACAGGGAGTACCAGTACTGAGTCAGTGTGCAGGGGTACGAGGTAATAACATGGCTATATACAGGGAGTACCAGTACTGAGTCAGTGTGCAGGGGTACGAGGTAATAACATGGCTATTTACAGGGAGTACCAGTACTGAGTCAGTGTGCAGGGGTACGAGGTAATAACATGGCTATATACAGAGAGTACCAGTCCTGAGTCAGTGTGCAGGGGTACGAGGTAATAACATGGCTATTTACAGAGAGTACCAGTACTGAGTCAGTGTGCAGGGGTACGAGGTAATAACATGGCTATTTACAGGGAGTACCAGTACTGAGTCAGTGTGCAGGGGTACGAGGTAATAACATGGCTATATACAGGGAGTACCAGTACCGAGTCGATGTGCAGGGGTACGAGGTAATAACATGGCTATTTACAGAGAGTACCAGTACTGAGTCAGTGTGCAGGGGTACGAGGTAATAACATGGCTATATACAGAGAGTACCAGTACTGAGTCAGTGTGCAGGGGTACGAGGTAATAACATGGCTATATACAGAGAGTACCAGTACCGAGTCGATGTGCAGGGGTACGAGGTAATAACATGGCTATATACAGAGAGTACCAGTACTGAGTCAGTGTGCTGGGGTACGAGGTAATAACATGGCTATATACAGGGAGTACCAGTACCGAGTCGATGTGCAGGGGTACGAGGTAATAACATGGCTATATACAGAGAGTACCAGTACTGAGTCAGTGTGCAGGGGTACGAGGTAATAACATGGCTATATACAGAGAGTACCAGTACTGAGTCAGTGTGCAGGGGTACGAGGTAATAACAAGGCTATATACAGGGAGTACCAGTACCGAGTCGATGTGCAGGGGACGAGGTAATAACATGGCTATATACAGAGAGTACCAGTACCGAGTCAGTGTGCAGGGGGACGAGGTAATAACATGGCTATATACAGAGAGTACCAGTACCGAGTCAGTGTGCAGGGGTACGAGGTAATAACATGGCTATATACAGAGAGTACCAGTACTGAGTCAGTGTGCAGGGGTACGAGGTAATAACATGGCTATATACAGAGAGTACCAGTACTGAGTCAGTGTGCAGGGGTACGAGGTAATAACATGGCTATTTACAGAGAGTACCAGTACTGAGTCAGTGTGCAGGGGTACGAGGTAAAAACATGGCTATTTACAGAGAGTACCAGTACTGAGTCAGTGTGCAGGGGTACGAGGTAATAACATGGCTATATACAGAGAGTACCAGTACTGAGTCAGTGTGCAGGGGTACGAGGTAATAACATGGCTATATACAGAGAGTACCAGTACTGAGTCAGTGTGCAGGGGTACGAGGTAATAACATGGCTATATACAGAGAGTACCAGTACTGAGTCAGTGTGCAGGGGTACGAGGTAATAACATGGCTATATACAGAGAGTACCAGTATTGAGTCAGTGTGCAGGGGTACGAGGTAATAACATGGCTATATACAGAGAGTACCAGTACTGAGTCAGTGTGCAGGGGTACGAGGTAATAACATGGCTTTTTACAGAGAGTACCAGTACTGAGTCAGTGTGCAGGGGTACGAGGTAATAACATGGCTATTTACAGAGAGTACCAGTACTGAGTCAGTGTGCAGGGGTACGAGGTAATAACATGGCTATATACAGAGAGTACCAGGACTGAGTCAGTGTGCAGGGGTACGAGGTAATAACATGGCTATATACAGAGAGTACCAGTACTGAGTCAGTGTGCAGGGGTACGTGGTAATAACATGGCTCTATACAGAGAGTACCAGTACTGAGTCAGTGTGCAGGGGTACGAGGTAATAACATGGCTATATACAGAGAGTACCAGTACTGAGTCAGTGTGCAGGGGTACGAGGTAATAACATGGCTATTTACAGGGTGTACCAGTACTGAGTCAGTGTGCAGGGGTACGAGGTAATAACATGGCTATTTACAGAGAGTACCAGTACTGAGTCAGTGTGCAGAGGTACGAAGTAATAACATGGCTATATACAGAGAGTACCAGTACTGAGTCAGTGTGCAGGGGTACGAGGTAATAACATGGCTATATACAGGGAGTACCAGTACTGAGTCAGTGTGTAGGGGTACGAGGTAATAACATGGCTATATACAGAGAGTACCAGTACTGAGTCAGTGTGCAGGGGTACGAGGTAATAACATGGCTATATACAGAGAGTACCAGTACTGAGTCAGTGTGCAGGGGTACGATTTAATAACATGGCTATATACAGAGAGTACCAGTACTGAGTCAGTGTGCAGGGGTACGAGGTAATAACATGGCTATATACAGAGAGTACCAGTACTGAGTCAGTGTGCAGGGGTACGAGGTAATAACATGGCTATATACAGGGAGTACCAGTACTGAGTCAGTGTGCAGGGGTACGAGGTAATAACATGGCTATATACAGTGTCGTGACGTTGTATTAGTTAATGTGACGACTGTTGCTCATCGAATGATTAACGGTTTATAATTACGTGATTAAATGAATTAAGCAATGAATCAAGCAATTATTAACTCATTAACCTGGGGCACCATGGGAACATTGTTTTGATTGAGTTTCTATTTCCCAAATTAACTCAAAGGATATCAGAATATCGATTACAACAGTCGCTAAATTAATCAATTTCCTCTACAGTCTCATAATCTGAAAGTCGTATAATCCGGGAATCTGCACGGACCCGGGCTTTACCACTGAATTTACCACACCAATCTTAGTTGATTATTTATTTACTAGCAAGCTAAAATGATGATAAAAATGCACATACACAAACACAGTCTAGCTATTGATTAGGACTTAGTATAACGGGCCAACACACTATGGCGCTTGTTACCCAAAATGGGGATTTTAAAGAGAGAGAAAGAAAGGAAGTACACGAGAGAAATATACATTTGGGTTCATTTGTCAGCCATGCTTATTTAAAATTAGCCTTGCCCCGAACTGCCGCTCTTATGGGTCAGAATATAATGATGTAATTACGTGTTGGAGTTCTCAGGTGGGAAGCTCCGCGTGGGTCGTTTAGGCTTCTAAATGACGCAGTTCTCCGGCGCAACTCTCTGGTTGTCCTCACGATGTCAGTGTCCTTCTTGGCTAAGTGGTCTGATCCTCACCCTTGATCGGAAAGGGGTCTTCTGAGGACAGACAGCTCTGTAGCTCAGAGCTCACAGCTTCGGCTCGAATGGTGTCGATACCACGATTCAATGGAGAGTGGAGGCTGGGTGGTTCGGCTTGAATTCACCCGCTTAGACACAGCTACTCGTCCGTAGCTCGTGTAGAAAAATATTTCTTTGTCTTCAACCTTGTGTTTCGTTTTGGGGTTCGTCGACTTTGTTAGACCTTAGCTGCAGCTTGGGGTCAATAGTCTTCCATCTTAATTCTTCACTCTCCTGTCTTATACCCTCGGGTCAGAAGTGGGTGTAACAGCCTTTAGGGCAATTCTATGGGCGGACCAAGTAAAGGGGGCAAGGCTTAGATTTGGCTAAAAATCCGATTTTAGACACTAACTTCACATTTCATCTTTATCAAAACATTCTGTTTGATTTGGATATTTTCCAAACAGCGTACAATGTATAAACATCAGGCATATACTGGGAAAACTCTTAAAGGTACAATGTTTTCATAATAACGTCATCTCTTAACCTTTAAAAACAAATACAAAAGTTACATACATTTTAATATTCCACTTTTCGTCATAACCACCATTGTGGCTGACGGAAACCATTGTTCCAAAGTCCCTTTATTGCATGTTTAATGTTCTGAGGCCAGTTCTCCATTGTTAGGACAAAGGAATTTCTCTGTATTATGGGCATGAGGTGTCATAAAACCCCCACATCTTCAGACCCCTAGATCTCTCCTCCTCTGTTGGGGGTTTGGGAGATAATCTGTAGGGTGGTGGTCTCCTGTACCCTGACCTGATCAGGACAGTCATGACAGTCCCCCTCTGGTAGGTTCAACTTGGAATGATTCTGCATGTTGCAACCCACCATAAGAATGACCATCGGATGTCCTGGTCTGTGGATCATCAGAGCAGCCCCCCCCCCCTTTAGTGGTTCCCCCTGGTAGGCTTTCCGCAAGCTGTGGATCACCACCAGAATGGATCAAGGAGGTCTGGCAGTGGCTCTGTGTTCCGGCCCGTCGTCCGGTTATCCCGGTTAGTGGACCTAGGCAGTAACTTGGCAGACGTTAATAACGCACAACACTCAGGCAATACATCATTACATTTCCTCCCCAAACGAGCGGTGTCTTGGCTCTAAGGCTTCCTAAGTGTCAAAGGTAATGAAACGAAAAATTGGAATAAAAACATAAAAGTATACAAAATATGTCTACCACACCTTAATCATCTAATATGGACTATGTTCTATATATGTCCAAGGCCTTGGCTAAATAGCTCTATCATGGCATTGTCTCTAATGTCATGTCTAGGTTGATCCTACTTGCAGGTGGGTAGTTAATGCACTTGGAAAAACTTGGCCCCTGAAGGCCAAAGCTTACATTAGGGACATTACTGGGCTGACCTAGCGAGTTCGGGAGAGGAGGCTGGGACTGGGCCCTGTAAGAGGGTTTCCGGATCCATTGCCACCTTTCCAAAAATCGGGATCGCTTCCGTCCCACGGGTGATCCTAGTATAAGACCTCATTAGGTCTTCCATTGCACGTGTGCGCCTGTGTACGTAGTAGGTGCACACGCCAAGGGAAATGAGACCAAGGATCATGGTAACAGTCAGGATACTGTCCGGCACCGTCCAAGAGCGGGCGACAGACCAATTTTTTGGTCTGTAGTCAGTCGGGTCGACTAACAGTGCCTCATCCAGTACGCTAAGATCGACAGTCATGGGTCCCTCGTACTGGATTTGGTATTGAATGGCTTGTGGTAACTCAAGGGAACGTTTATCAAAAGAGTCCGGCATTTCAATCTCTGTGTCTATCCGGTCGTCGGGAAGGTGGTATAGAGCGAGGTCGTCTACGTGAATAATCGCCCCCTCTGGTACCGTAACAAAAACAGTCTGGTTGGGGAGGTTCAATTGGGTGATGGAGTCATGGCGTTCGTAAGTCATAGTGGCGGACGCGAACGGTGTGTTGACCAACCATCGGTTCCCTACCACCTCCACTTGTGTGGTGGTGGCCCCATCCCTGGCTGTTAGTTTGGCTCTACAGCGTTCTTCGCTGGTGATAGCTTTAATACCACAAAGACGCTCAGTGTTATCCCTGACAAATGGTTTGCTAGGACAAAGGTAGTGGACATCTTTGGTTAGAGTACACATTAGCAGGTTAGGGGTGAGATAGAAATCTGGGTTGTTTTCCTGGTAAGCTACAACTGGGGGCGTGGCAATCTTTACGTGGGTACTGTCGCGCCAAAATCCTACATTGAGAACCGTTTTCAATCTATAGATATTCTCCAGTTCAACAACCGGCAGCGTCAGTAGAAAACCCACTTCATTACGATCAACATCAACGTGTATTGGGATGGCCGACCCCAGACTATAGGCCAAATGTGATTGTAACGGCCTTAGTGTGGTTGAAGTAGCTGAGGTCAATATGTCGTGCACCATTGAGAGGGGCACTAGATATGAGGGGATTCTATTCATGGCCAAGTGGTCCATAGAAGAGCTAACTTCACGGAGAAAATCCTCCAGTAACAATCGAACCAATTGGACATGGGCATAGTCATGGTTCATGACCTCTGCTAGCTTTCCTACAGACAGGATAGTTTTGTTCAGGAGAGTAGCGTGTGTGTTGACCACCAGAATAGTGTCCTGGAGAGACTTTCCCACATGTTGCAACCTAAGGGCCTGTGCCTTCATCTGCTGCTGGATAAGTGGCATCTCTTCAGTAATCTCCCTAACATTCCTCTTGACTGTGGCTAGACTGACTGCGTTGACGGCAGTGGTACCTAGGGCAAATAGTGACCCTACGGCTGCCCCTATCGATAGTAGCGCCCCGACGAATCGTTTTTCTCGCCTGGGCTCAGCTAGTTCTGACTGGGTTACTGTGAACTTTTGGAGTTGGGCCAACATATGGGCAGTGTCTAGCTGGGCGTGCTTAATTGCCTGGCTGGTCCAGTCAGCCCCGGCCCAACTCAAATGCGCCGCAGGTGGAATGTGTTGGCGGTACACATTCTCTGCATCTAGGCGGACATATACCCTCTGCGTGTGTACTCTGCAGTTAGTTATGAGGAGTCCTGGATCGTCGCGGAGAACGATTCCCGTAGGGGGTCCGTTCGTGATTACGTCTGCTGGGTTGGTTTTGACCAGGGCGCAGAGTGTCAGGATCATCCAAAGGAACTCCATCCTACAGAAACGCATAATCAGAGATTGTTGGATTATTTCAGTTATTTGTATTCGTAAACAAAAATTGTTTTGACAACTATTTTTCTGTTTTTCTTATTTTTAATCAGTACAGCGCAGGACGATATCACTAGTGACAACAGATGTATATCTGGTAGCTGGGAAGAGAATAAAAGATATTTGGTGCAACGTACTGGTCTCCTGGAAGGGATCAGCTGAGGGTACTTAAGAATTTTCTTAGTACCTCTGGTTTTTTCCTAGGGTTTTTATCTATTCGGTGCTGGCTAGCACCCCTTCTATTCCCATGGGGGGAGTGTACAACTTGATTTGGTTCCGGTGGACCCACTTTAATGTGGCGTTTTGTTGACCTTTGCTGATTTTGATCTGGTAAGCTACAGGTGATAGCTTCACCACAATCTCGTGTGGCCCCGTCCAGTGGGGCAGGAACTTTGTTGCAACGCCCGCGGGTTTGGTGTATATGTAGTACCACACCTTATCTCCGACCTCGAACACCTGGTGTGAGGCTTTTTTGTCGTAATAGGTCTTGTCACCTTCTGCACTTCTTTCCAATTGTCCTTGAGCGTACGCAAAGGTAGTCTGGAGATGGTTCCGCAAGTCGGTCACGTATTGATGAGCCGTGTAGGCGGTGGCTGCGGCGACATCTCCCGGTTGGTACAGGAGATGCAGAGGAAGGGTAATTTGCCGGCCCGTCATCATCTCAAAGGGTGTCATTCCCGTAGACTTGTTGCGTGTGGCTCTGATTGCCATCAGTACCAATGGGAGTTTGAGGTCCCAATCTTTGTGGTTGGCTGCCACATATTTCCTCAAGATTCTGACAATTGATTGTTTGCTCTGGTCTACCCCCCCCGAGCTCCTAGGGTGGCACGCGATGTGGAGTTTAGCTTTGACTCCCAGGAGCTTCCACAGTTCGGTCATTACAGCTGCCGAAAAGTGGGTTCCTCTGTCGCTGTCCACGGTTTCTCCTGGCAGGCCGAAACGACTGAAAACGTGGTTTAGCAAAAGAACGGCAGTGGTTTCCGCTGTGTCATTGGTCGCCGGCAGGCACTCCACCCACTTTGTGAATGCGCAAGTCACTGTGAGGAGGTACTTGTTGCCTCTGGCAGACCTGGCAACTGGGCCGACCCAGTCGATCTGGATCGAGCTCCAGGGGTAAGACACACCCTTGCGTTGCAGGGGTGCTCTGTGAAGTGGCTTGGTGGGTTGAAACTGGCAGCAAACTAGACACCCCCTCACGTATCGTGCCACGTCTTGTTCCATGTGAGGCCAGTGGGCCACCTGTCGCAATGTTTCACATGTAGCCTTGACCCCCCTATGGCCTCCACATGGCTCGTCGTGGGCATGAGCTATCATTATCCCCCTCTGTGTTTTAGGAACCACCCACCTTCGAGCGGTGTCGGTTTCTGAAACATACACCAATAGGTCATCTACAAGTGTGAGGTGCTGTTTAGTTGCGTACAGCGAACGCAAGTCGTGTGAACCTGCCAAAGCCAGTTCGGACACTGGGTGGTTGACAGGATCCGACAGGAATGCCATCAAAGTGGCGAGGGACTCATCTTGGTGTTGCATTGCTACCAGGTCGCCATTCATGAATGAATGCGTTAGCAACACATTATGTTTGTGCGACGACGTTTTCCATGGTGCTACATGGCTACGCGTTACCGCAGACACCATAGCTTCCTCAGTGGGTTTTTCGTCTCGAGCAGCAAACACCCAAGGGGTGCCGTGAATTGCACCAGATTTCGCCATGCTGTCAGCATGGTCGTTGCCAAGTTTGTCACGACCAGGTGATTTGGAGTGTCCCTTGACTTTCTTCCAATACACCTGTATGTCGTGTTTGGTGATGAGATCATCACAAGCTAGAATGAGCTCTTTGTTTTTCACCTCTTTACCACTTGAAGTAGTCATGTGCTTTTGTTTCCAAAACGGCAAGTGGCATAAGAAGGTGAGTCTCGCGTAGTTAGAGTCGGTGCAGATCGCCAGTTCTGCCAATTCGTGTTTCACCGCTGTTTGCAGGGTGATCAGCACGCCAGCCACTTCTGCAAACTGGCTGGTCTTGTTGCCAAGCTGAAATTGAAGTGGTTTGCACGGAATGTCGTTGTGCCATACCAATCCCACCCCAGCTTGCAAGTGGTCTAGATGGCGGTAAGAACAGCCATCTACAAATGCCATCGGCATGTCGAGACACACGTTCTCTTCGAAATAGTGATGGTTCGAAGGCAATGGCGGAGCGATGTCACGCGGGGGTGGTCCGGAGTCGGTTTCATCGTCACCACAGTGTTGACACACCGCCAAAGCACTGCCCAAAGGCAGGTTCTTTGCTTTTGCGTAGTTGATTACTACATCATGGCTCTGCAGCGTCATGAGCCAAGCCGCTATCCTGCTGTTGTGTACAGCACCCTCACGGATTCGTTGGCTTTTCAGAAAAGTCACAGGCTGGTGACATGTTTCTATGATCACCTTTTGTCCGCCGACATAACTGGTGAAGTGTTTGATCGCCCAGACTGTCGACAGCAGCGCTTTTTCGCAGTCTGAGTATTTGTGTTCGGCGGGGTTGAGTGTTTTGCTCGCGTAAGCAACCACACGTTTGTCTTGGTCGTATTTTTGGTACAACCCAGCGCTAAGGCAGTGCTCTGAGAAACCGACTTCCAAAAAGAATGTCTTGTCTTTGTTGGGGTATACCAGGCAGGGTGCCTCGCAAAGCAGGTTTTTCAAGGAAGCCACCGCTTCGTTGTGAGTGACATCCCAAACGAATGGGGTGTCTTTCTGAAGAAGGTGAGTCAACGGTTTTGACAAGTCGGCGTAGTTTTCGATGAATTGACGGGAGTAATTACATACTCCCAAGAAGCTGCGCACCTCGTGAAGGTTTGTAGGTGTTTTGATGTTGCGGACTGCTTGGATTCGGTTAGACTGTGGCAGGATGCCCTCGGCACCCACCAGAAGCCCAACGTAGTTTACCTTGGTCCTGCACCATTGTCCTTTCATGATGGCCAACTTAGCCCCTGCAGTCCCGAGTTGGGTGAGAACGTGGTCCATTTCATTGAGGTGATGTGACCAAGTCTCACTTCTCATGAGAACGTCGTCCACGTAAATTATCGTCCCCCTAGAGGCTGCGTCTGGCATCGCCTTGTGCAGGAAGATGTTGAACTCTGAGGGGGAGTTCGCATACCCGAATGGGCAACGATTGAACGTGAAGAGCTTGTTCGAGAAAGAGAAAGCCAACTTGTGTTGGTCACGCGGGTCGACTGTCATGGTCCAGAAACCATTTGCCACGTCGACTGTGGAGAAGTACTTGGCGTTTGCCACCTTTGGCAACTCTTGGTCGAGCTGTGTCATTGGCCAACGAGACAACGGAACCAGTTTGTTGAGTTGTCTATAGTCAATGGTAAGACGCCATTTACCCGTTGGTTTCAGAACGGGCCACACGGGAGCGCTGTACGTACTGTTACATTCCCTGATTATCCGTTTAGCTAATAAGGAATCAATAATCTCTTGTACTGCTGCGTATGCTGCGAGCGGGATTTTGTATTGTCTAACGAACGTAGGAGTTGCTCCGGGTGGCGTAGGAATACGCACCACATGGATACCCGTAACCCCGCAATCCAGCGAGTCTGTCGACCAGATCTCACTGTGTTTGTTAAACAATTCTCTCAACTGATGGCGTTCAGTGTCATTGACAAGAGCATCAGCCTCCGACAGTAGTTGTATTACCTGTGCATGGAAACCAGGATATGGTTCGGCGACATTGTACAGGTCTTCATCGGGTGGTGACGGCACGTCACCTTTGGAAGAGTCATCGGTTGTTTTCTCACAAGAGTGTACTTCGCATGCAGGAGGAGACGCAATATCATCCTCCGTGACGATGGAGTATATTAACAGGTTGCTGTCAGGATCGGCATCCAGCCGGAATGCCGATGTGTCGTCCAGTGGCAATACGGGAGTTAGTGCTATTGCTTTTGACTGACAAGTAAACAGCGTACCTCCCTCGCCATCTAGGTCTAGGGAGGACGGAAGAGGCCCAATCACAGGAACAACTAGTTCAAAATCATGGAAGGCGTAATCGATCAATGTTCCTAGCTGAGTGTGCCGAGGAATGGAAATATCCGCTTGAGTCAGATTTTGTACCAGGAGGTAAGTGGATCTAGCGGTTAGTTCCAACAGTGGGTTACCATTGATAGTTAGCCCCAAGTCGAATAGTTTTGGAGAGGGTTGGAAGAACGCAGTGGTGCCTTCCATCCGGTATCCGGGCGCCAGGTTCAGTCTTACAGAAACCTCTGTGGTTCTTGCCGGTATCAACATGGCGGACTCAGTTATCGTCTTGCAAGCTTCAGGAATAGTCTGCCCGGAAGCCATTCGCACCGGGTCGAAAGACAAGGCATGTTGGTTTGGCTGCGCCAAAGACCAAAGAACTTGGTGTATGGTATCAAGTTTAACACCCAATCTTACCAAAATGTCCGCTCCCACATAGACTGTATGTGGGAGGTCCGCGACAACCAGTAGGTAGTGGGATAATTCCTTGGTTCCAATGCGGATCGATAGCGCACACACCCCTATTGCGGTGAGTGTTGTCTGGGGAGTCGTTCCCAGTGGAAATCTAAACGTTTTCGGCACAAGGGGATGGCAGTTAGCCGTTTTCGAAATTTCGTTGAACATTTCCAAACTGATTGCGGATTTTTCTGACCAGGTGGCCAGCCTGGTATCCTCAGCCCTAGTGCCGTTTAGGCACACGCCCCCTGTCAGAGGAGGGCGGTAAGTGTCAGCTGGTGAATCACCCAAGCCGCACAAGAAAACCACATGTTCGGTTAAGTTCCGAGTCGAACTCACATTGTCCTTTGCCACAAATGGCGGGCTCATGGCCAAGTTCACGGGGTTTGCGTCAGATGCTGACGTCGGACCCACGTCGTTGCACAATGTATGGCAGGTAGCCTTGGAAGAATGCGGCGAAGTCAACGGAGTTGGCATAGGTATCTGTGACCAGATTTGATTGGTTTTCCAATCCATTAGTGGTACCAAACGGTCAATTAAATCACTCCCAATCAGCATTCGTTCGATTTCGATGCTAGTCACATACACAGGGTGTATCAGTGACACGCTTTCGAAGTTGAGTTTAAGTAGGAGACGTTTGGTTAGGGGCGAGGTAGCTTGAGTGAAACCTCGAAGATTCGTATCGCAATGTTCCGTTTTCAACCAACGTTTTGTTGGGTCCACTGCCCTTTTTAGTTCATCCAGCAAGGTTTCGGATATGAGGGAAATTGTTGAACCCGAATCTATCAGAGCGTGACAGGTCACACAGTCCTCCAGGACTGTTCTAAGGTATGGCCTGTTCGAGTTGGTTTTTCTCGTCATATCCCCAACAAAATGGAGTGGGTTGGGAGAACGGAGCGGTTTGTAATCTGCGTCGATTTCCAAGACAGATAAGTCACCTACGTGACCCAGTGGGTCCTCTATCGGAATGGTAGAGGAATCATCTGTTGCAAAGCTGCTTATCTCGTGCATCTCCACCTCTGTGTCCAAGTCTGTAGACAAAACCTGCGGGCTTGTGTCTAGAACGGGCGGTACCTGGACAGGGATTCGAGTGGGGGCGGGGGTAATGGAAATGTTTGCGTCCTCTTGAATTGCATGAATTTCGGCGGACTCGGTTTCCAACGATTTTACGCCTAGTCATGAGGATTTATCCTTGTCCTCTTTCTCAAATTTCTTACGATGCAGTACATCTTTTATCAGAGCTTCTATATCATTTCGGTTAGCGTTTAAATCATTGTTGAACACTTTGTTGCCCTTGTTACGCTTGTTACCCTTGTGTCCTGACCCTTTGTGAGAGTTAGGCGGAGGGGCATGTCGGCTAGGTTGATCTCTACGGGACCTGTTAGATTGGGGACGTTCATCGTAGCTATTGTTACGGCGGTGGTTGTCGGGGTGGTGGTTACTTGGTAGCCACCCCCTTTGATCGTCCTCTTTTACAGCATATGTCCCTGATGCAGCCCCTTCTAATTCGAGTGATGGTTCCCGCCTAAGCTCGAAAGTCGAGGTGTCCGGGCTCTTAGCCCGGCTTGCTTTTGATGCTTCAAAATCGGTGCTTGCCAGCTCTCGGAGCGTCGAGATTGGCAACCCGACGTGGGCAGTAGGGCCCAAGTAGTTAATGAAGTTGGGAGACATGTTTGACAGAAAAAGTTGTTTGAACGGCAATAGGTCTTCCATTCCTGTTTCAGTGAGCATGCCAAAGTAAGCTGAACGAAGCCGGTGATAGTAGGCTTGTGGGTGTTCATTTCGAGCTTGTCTGATATTGTTAGCCAACGAACTATCGTGTTTGCGAGTCGCAGAACCACTGAATTCTATTTTCAAAACCGTGGCAAGTTTAGCATAGTCGTTTTGCACGTGTTGCTCTTGTAGACGGATGAACCTTGTCACGTGTCTGTTGGACGTTCGCTTCAAAAGATAGAGCCTGTCTGCATTCGTAGCGTTTGGGTAGCCATCCAAGGCGTCCTCTATGTCTGCTAAGAATGTCTCAGTGTCATTTGGCTTTCCCGGAACGGGGTCGAAGAGGCGAAAGTTTTTGACGATTTTGTCAAGGCGATCCCCGCCAAGTGCGCGGGGAGCCTCTGCACTCTCCCGTGGAGAATTGTGGGCCGAGAGGCCAAGAGGAAAAGTCAAGCTGTGGTTGTGTTGGCGAGGAGGCCCCAATTCACTGTGGGCCGAATGGCCAAGAGAAAGAGGCTGAAATCTCCTGTCATCTACATTCCCTCGTTCTCTTAGCTCCGGATGTGAGCTAGGTTGCTTGGTTTGGTTGTCCCGCGATAGCGTGTGACTGTTCTGGAGTTCCTCCAGATGATACCTAAGGGTGGTGTTATGCTGCATCGCAGAGTCCACCTGGGAGTTGAGGGTGTTTATTTTCGACACGTAGGTGTCGCCCTTTTTTCGCTCGGCCTCATACTTATCTGTCATGGTTTGCAGGGAGAGGTCGCGAGTGTGGAGTGAGAGATCCAGTGATGCGATGTCCTCCTTTTGTTTAGAGGTCACATTTTCCAACTTTCTCACCTGGTCTTTCTCATCCTTCATTAAATCAGCGACTTCAATGAGTTCTGCTGTTTTGTCCTCCAACTTGGTCATTGTGTTCATTAACTGATCGTCTTTGGTCTGCAGCTTTTGGAATAGAGCATTATTGCTTTGAGTGGTTTCATTCACAACCGTTTGTATGGCATCAATTTGCTCGCCCCGTTTTCTAGCTAGCTCGTCCGATTCATCTAGTTTCGCGTGGACTTCATCGTATTTAGTTTTGGCTAAGCCGAGTTGTTCTTTTAGAATACGGACTTGGTCAAGAGATTGTTCGCATTCTTTGTTATAAGTGTTAGACAGATCTTCCAATTTATCTGTTCTCACACACAGTTCCTCAGCTAGCAGTAGCTTATCTTTTTCGGCTTTCGATGCCAGCTCCCTGGTTCTCTCCACCTGTACCTTGAACTCCCCAGCTTCCTGCTCGTGCCTCTGCTGGGCACTGAGGTACTGGTGCACTGTCCATCTCTGCTGGTGGGCATAGTTGAGGGCTAAACTGGAGAGAACCTTCACAAGGCCATCGCCTGATGGTCTATTTTGAAGAGCGTCTGTCGCAATGTCTGCATTTTTCTCGCTTATGGCATTGAAATCTAACATTTTAAGCCCCTCGGCATAGTTAGGATTTGCATCGTTGCTGAGGTCCGCGATCAATCTTTCCGTGGGTGAAGGTCCACTGATTAGAGGGGAAATGGGTGGAAACCCATCTGATGGATTGCTCATTATTATGATTGTCAGTTATTTCAATTTACGTAATGTTTGGGGTTTTTAGTTGGAGGCTGCAAACACGATTTAACTCAGTTTGTAAACGTCAGTGAATCATCAAGACTGGGTCAGTAATGTGAGTTGGTTATTACTGAACTTGCCAAAACAGGTTTAATTGATTAAATCGATTTTAATGATAAATCTAACCTGTATCGGCTATTTGGGAATTTTAATTTTAATTCACCTGAAAGAGTTGCTATCTCTAAGTTAACGTTGAAAAGTTTAACTATGTCTCATTGGTTAGTACACATTAGTTTGCGTATTATTCCAATAACCAACCTGGGCGGTAGTGTAGCAATTTAATGTATATTAAATTGAACGAGACAATGATATCCAATCAGTTGCGACTGGTTAGATATCGTACAGCATAACCTGAATTATAAAAAAAATATAATTACTGGTGATTCTTCACCACCGGAGGTCACTGTTAACACAAGCTAAAATCGACAGGGTACCAGTGAAAATAGAATTTCACAATACTGTTAAAAAGTCTACCTAAACACCATTAAGCTGGTAAAACAGCTTTAATCTATTAATCAATTTGAATGATTAGTCAACCCCGTATAGGCTAAAGGAATTAGCTTTAATTAACCTGAAGTAATTGCTATATCTAAGTTAACATTGAAAAGTTTAACTATGTCTCATTGGTTAGAACACATTAGTTTGCGTATTATTCCAATAACCAACCTGAACGGTAGTGTAGCAATTTAATGTATATTAAATTGAACGAGACAATGATATCCAATCAGTTGAGACTGGTTAGATATCGTACAGCATAACCTGAATTATTTAAAAATAATTACTGGTGATTCTTCACCACCGGAGGTCACTGTTAACACAAGCTAAAATCGACAGGGTACCAGTGAAAATAGAATTTTACAAAACTGTTAAAAAGTCTACCTAAACACCATTAAGCTGGTAAAACAGCTTTAATCTATTAATCAATTTGAATGATTAGTCAACCCTGTATAGGCTAAAGGAATTAGCTTTAATTAACCTGAAATAGTTGCTATATCTAAGTTAACATGGAACAGTTTAACAATGTCTCATTGGTTATGGCACATTCGTGTGTGTATTATTCCCCTAACCAACCTGCACAGGTAGTGTAGCAATGTAATGTATATTAAATTGAATGAGACAGTGATATCCAATCAGTTGAGACTGGTTAGATATCGTACAGCGTAACCTGACTTATTTCACGAAAAATGACTGGCGTTTCTTCGCCAGAGGTTACGGATAGCCCAAGCTGAGATCACACAGGATTCCCGTCTAACGCGGGAATTCACTATGAACAAAAAGGAAAACAAAAATGGCGGCTCCCCTTTGTTAGCTTAGCATCTGGCGCAATGCTTAGCTTTCCTTGCGCGGGGTTTCCCCCTCGCCGCACAAGGGATGTTCCCTCCAACAAGGGAACGGGTTTACTTGGTGACGTCTCACGTTCAACCCTTAACCTCTCCCCGTTACCCAACGCGAGAGGTAGAGAGATAATAACTTCGCTTCGGTCAAACGAATATATCTACTCTAATTTCCATAATGGCTGGCTCATATGTCCTCTGCTCTAGGAATTACTTATGACCGAGTCAGATCACTCCTGAAAGCGATCGACAGAAATAACACTACGTTAGGCCCAACTAGTATTATTTCTCAGAATGCCTGCATCGGCTGGTACATATGCCCTAGCTCGTAGCATTCAGTAGACCCCCTTCACACTGGCTTTGGTCAGATATACAACAGGGGTCGTTCTCTCCCGACCAGTATCTGGGTCAAATGGAACGACACACACACACTTCTCTCCCGCACTAGT
This sequence comes from Salmo trutta, assembly GCF_901001165.1. NCBI lineage: Eukaryota > Metazoa > Chordata > Actinopteri > Salmoniformes > Salmonidae > Salmo > Salmo trutta. The sequence continues at coordinate 22,021,580 of NC_042980.1, forward strand.
CCTGCCTATAGCTATTAATGGAATGTATATATATTGCTACACAATTGATATGGAATAACACAACAGTGCGGCCTAGTCCTATCTTAGATTCCTCACAGGGGGCGCCATATGTCGTGACGTTGTATTAGTTAATGTGACGACTGTTGCTCATCGAATGATTAACGGTTTATAATTACGTGATTAAATGAATTAAGCAATGAATCAAGCAATTATTAACTCATTAACCTGGGGCACCATGGGAACATTGTTTTGATTGAGTTTCTATTTCCCAAATTAACTCAAAGGATATCAGAATATCGATTACAACAGTCGCTAAATTAATCAATTTCCTCTACAGTCTCATAATCTGAAAATCGTATAATCCGGGAATCTGCACGGACCCGGGCTTTACCACTGAATTTACCACACCAATCTTAGTTGATTATTTATTTACTAGCAAGCTAAAATGATGATAAAAATGCACATACACAAAACACAGTCTAGCTATTGATTAGGACTTAGTATAACGGGCCAACACACTATGGCGCTTGTTACCCAAAATGGGGATTTTAAAGAGAGAGAAAGAAAGGAAGTACACGAGAGAAATATACATTTGGGTTCATTTGTCAGCCATGCTTATTTAAAATTAGCCTTGCCCCGAACTGCCGCTCTTATGGGTCAGAATATAATGATGTAATTACGTGTTGGAGTTCTCAGGTGGGAAGCTCCGCGTGGGTCGTTTAGGCTTCTAAATGACGCAGTTCTCCGGCGCAACTCTCTGGTTGTCCTCACGATGTCAGTGTCCTTCTTGGCTAAGTGGTCTGATCCTCACCCTTGATCGGAAAGGGGTCTTCTGAGGACAGACAGCTCTGTAGCTCAGAGCTCACAGCTTCGGCTCGAATGGTGTCGATACCACGATTCAATGGAGAGTGGAGGCTGGGTGGTTCGGCTTGAATTCACCCGCTTAGACACAGCTACTCGTCCGTAGCTCGTGTAGAAAAATATTTCTTTGTCTTCAACCTTGTGTTTCGTTTTGGGGTTCGTCGACTTTGTTAGACCTTAGCTGCAGCTTGGGGTCAATAGTCTTCCATCTTAATTCTTCACTCTCCTGTCTTATACCCTCGGGTCAGAAGTGGGTGTAACAGCCTTTAGGGCAATTCTATGGGCGGACCAAGTAAAGGGGGCAAGGCTTAGATTTGGCTAAAAATCCGATTTTAGACACTAACTTCACATTTCATCTTTATCAAAACATTCTGTTTGATTTGGATATTTTCCAAACAGCGTACAATGTATAAACATCAGGCATATACTGGGAAAACTCTTAAAGGTACAATGTTTTCATAATAACGTCATCTCTTAACCTTTAAAAACAAATACAAAAGTTACATACATTTTAATATTCCACTTTTCGTCATAACCACCATTGTGGCTGACGGAAACCATTGTTCCAAAGTCCCTTTATTGCATGTTTAATGTTCTGAGGCCAGTTCTCCATTGTTAGGACAAAGGAATTTCTCTGTATTATGGGCATGAGGTGTCATAAAACCCCCACATCTTCAGACCCCTAGATCTCTCCTCCTCTGTTGGGGGTTTGGGAGATAATCTGTAGGGTGGTGGTCTCCTGTACCCTGACCTGATCAGGACAGTCATGACAGTAGGGAGTACCAGTACTGAGTCAGTGTGCAGGGGTACGAGGTAATAACATGGCTATATACAGAGAGTACCAGTATTGAGTCAGTGTGCAGGGGTACGAGGTAATAACATGGCTATATACAGAGAGTACCAGTACTGAGTCAGTGTGCAGGGGTACGAGGTAATAACATGGCTATATACAGAGAGTACCAGTACTGAGTCAGTGTGCAGGGGTACGAGGTAATAACATGGCTATATACAGAGAGTACCAGTACTGAGTCAGTGTGCAGGGGTACGAGGTAATAACATGGCTATATACAGAGAGTACCAGTACCGAGTCAGTGTGCAGGGGTACGAGGTAATAACATGGCTATATACAGAGAGTACCAGTACTGAGTCAGTGTGCAGGGGTACGAGGTAATAACATGGCTATATACAGAGAGTACCAGTACCAAGTCAGTGTGCAGGGGTACGAGGTAATTGAGATAGCACATGATTTTGTGTCACCATAGAGAAAAAGGAAACTTTTGTATTGTCATGTAAGCCAAACACCCTAGGCATTGTTGGCTGGAAACAAAACTGGATTTCTCCATGGCGCCACACTGTATTGTACCACCATATAGAAAACACACTTGTCCCAGCCCAGCCATGACCTCTGTGTAAGCCCTTGTGTTTGCCCCTGACATGATTGTCCATCCACACAGTGTTGACATTGAAGCTGCCTCATGGTGCGAAAGTAACAAGTGTTAACTCCCCTCCTATCCACTCTACTCTCCTCACCACTCTCCAGGAAAATAAACTTGTTATCCCATAATATATGGTGCTTGCCAGGCAAAATAACCCTCTTCCCTGGATGATATTCAAATAAAAAATAAAAAATGTTGAGTACAGTCTTCTAACTCTGTCTGATTGCCTCTATACAAAGCTTAAAGAGTAACTTTCATGATTATATATATATTTTTATCGAAAACCAGATGTTTTAGGCGTGGTTATAGTGAAACACATCATTTCTGGTCTTAATTTTGAAAGTTTGTTGCAAAAGTGTTAGCCGCGAAGTGGTAGACTACACAAGTGCAGAAGTGCGTAGCGTGTAAAAATCGTCTGTCCTCGGTTGCAACACTCACTTACGAGTTTCAAACTGCTTCTGGAAGCAATGTCGGCACAAGAACTGTTTGTTAGGATTGTCACGCAATGGGTTTCCATGGCCGAGCAGCCACACACAAACCTAAGTTCACCATGCGCAATGCCAAGCGTCGGTTGGAGTGGTTTAAAGCTTGCAACCATTGGACTCTGGAGCAGTGGAAACACGTTCTCTGGATCTGGGTTAGGCGGATGCCAGCAGAATGCTACCAGCCCCAATGCATGTATGAACTGTAAAGTTTGGTAGAGGAGGAATAATGGGCCCCTTAGTTCCAGTGAAGGGAAATCTTAGCGCTACAGCGTACAATTACATTCTAGACGATTCTGAGGTTCCACATTTCTGGCAACAGTTTGGGAAAGGACCTTTCCTGTTTATGCATGACAATTCCGCTGTGCACAAAGCGAGGTCCATGCAGAAGATCGATGTGGAAGAATTTGACTGGCCTGCACAGAGCCCTGACCTCAACCCAATTGAACATCTTTGGGATGAATTAGAAAGCCGACTGCGAGCTAGGCTTAATCACCCAACATCAGTGCCCAACCTCACTAATGCTCTTGTGGCTGAATGGAAGCAAGTCCCCGCAGCAATGTTCCAACATCTAGTGGAAAGTCTTCCCAGAAGAGCGGAGGCTGTTACAGCAGCAAAGGGGGAACAACTCCATATTAATGCCCATGATTTTGAAGTGAGATGTTCAACGAGCAGGTGTCCACATACTTTTGGTCATGTAGTGTATGTCATCTCAAGGGAGGGGTTCGGTATAAAATAAACTCTTGTAGATGTGCTGGGTGGTACCACATCAAGGCTTACTATAAAAGCAGGTGACAGTGCGCCTTATTTGGCAATGGTCTTGGTACAGTAAGTGGAGTGTGCCCATATATTTAGCATGATGCTTCCTTGACTAGAATACAGACATTACACAAAATTCAAAAGGCACATTTCCGCACATTACTGTTTCATGAATCTGGGTTCATGAATTATGTGCTGTTTTACCAAAGAAAAAAAACATATAGGCTATGAAGTTTCTACGTTTATATTCGTAGCTACGTCCATCGTAACAAGAAATAAAGGACAATGGTGGTCATGTCAACTCGTTTTACTTTTTCCTGACCACTTTGACTGATTGGTGGTGCAATCTGCTAAAACAGTTGGCTCGTAGTTCAATGTTTGAGAGTTCTAATCCCGTATGGGGTAGATATCTTTTTTCTTCTTCAAATACTTCATTTACACAATTCCCCCACCCACAACTTCTCACCTGAATGCATTTATTTTTTATTTTTAGGGGTTGGGAAAAGTCTGAAATTTGGTTTGAGAGTTACTCTTTAAGCCTATATCTGGTGCTAGACACAAACACATAAGAAATGGTTCATCCTCAAATAGTTCAAACCAACTCAAACTTTATCAATCATTTTTTCTGAACCACTGACCTCGAGCTCAGGATTTCTCAATAGGTCAGGTGTTTGGAGGACCACGGGCAGAGTTTATGTTCACTACAAGCTGGAGCGTTAATCCCCCTGCTCAGTGCAAGTGCATTTCTGCTTAGCTGACCGTATGCCACTCCCTAAGTTTTACACATTACTTAGTTACTTTTAACCAATGTTACTTTAACCAATGTTACTTTAACCAATGTTACTTTAACCAATGTTACTTTAACCAATGTTACTTTAACCAATGTGAATACTGTAGCCCTCAATTGAGCCCTGAGTGGAAGCATGGACAAAATATTGTGTTTCAAATGACACGTTTTTTTTAATTATTTACAAGTGTTTTCCTAGTATGACTCGGCTATCGCAAGAGTAAACTATGGAGAACCAGGCATCCTTCATTGAGTTGTTTGGCTCAGTCACCTTCTGCTGATCTGCACTAATCTTAAAAGATGCTATGAAACCACCTTCACAGAAAAACCTTTGCTGGTTAGTAATTGACTTTGGTGCAGGACAAGTGGCTCCCTAACAGATGTTGAATCTAATCCAAGTCAGATTTACCAAATTACCATTTTAGACGGGCGATTGTGGCGTCTCGTGCGTTTTCCTCTTTGAGCAGACCTCGGGAGTGAGGACGCTGCTTGAAACCGACACCTCTTGGTGATTTTATCTGAGCCATCAGAGTTAACATCCAGTCAGTGGCCTGACTGTCTTGTGTTCTGTTCCGTCACGGCTGTTGAGACTGAGAGTGCACAATGTAACCCCCCAGCAAAGGCAAAGAGAGTGCGATAGATAGAGAGAGAGAGAGACAGAGTGTGTGTGAGAGAGAGACACATCATTCTCATCTCAAAGTCCTGCAAATATGAAAATGTAATGTGGGCTTCTGATACTCAATGCTTTGAATTTGGATAGTTTTCTCTTTCTCTTTATACTCTGGTATGATTCATATTAATAGAGTGAGAGGATAAAAGAGTATGCAGTGCTGCTGTGTGCTTTCTGTGTCTCTTTCCATAAAGGCTTTGCTAGTGCTCTCAGGCCAATGAGACCATAAAGAGAGTGATTTGAATGTGCTTAGACCAGTATCCCAGTCAACTCCCCACTGGGCGAAAACTGGTTGAATCAACGTTGTTTCCACGTCATTTCAACCCCCAAAAACGATGTGTTGACGCTGAATCAACGTGGAAAACTGATTGGATTTCATCAACCTAAGGGATTTCTTTGTTTCTTTTAACCTGAATCCAATTACATAGTGAATTATTTTGTTGATTTCACGTTAGTTGACAGCTCAACCAAATATAGATTACAACTAGACGTTGAACTGTGGGTCAATCCTTCCTGTCCTAATAAGGCAGGTTTCAAGCCAAGGGAATGAGTTGTATTGCATGGGACAGTATGTGTGACCTGGAAGTCAAATAATATGATTGGAAGTCATTGTGTGGAAGTCAAATCATTTTGTGTTTGTGGTGTAGGCTAGTGTCTGATCATGTCCTCTGTGGTATTCAGGTGTTTGCACAAAGGTCCATCTGCAGCATATGCTACCTAGCCTACTTATTTCTCCTATTCAAAGGTCCATCTGCAGCATATGCTACCTAGCCTACTTATTTGGGGAATGTTGGTCTCCTATTGTGCGAGTTGTATTCATCTAGACTTCTTTGGGAGATTGCAGTAAAGGGTAAACCCGTGGTAAAACAACGTTTTTTGTTCCGATAGTGATGAACACAAATATTACAAATATTTTGAACCATGAGTAGATATAGATCCCACCTGTCTGATTGTGAGATCTATTTGCTAGTTGTCAAACATTTTAACTGTTGTACAACAGGAGAATCAGTCCAGAATTCTTGAACCAACTGCCATCTGATTACATAAACAAAATGGTCAGTGATGGCTAACGTTTACATTCTTATGTCCATAGAGTGAAATGTGTTGCCATATAGTATTTATCATTTAGAGAACATGCTAATGTTGGCGCAGTGTTGTGTGACTTTCTTCCTCTGTGTATTGATGCATATTTCCTTTCCTCAGTGTTTGTGCTGCTAAATCAACATATCTTTTAAGCATTATTCATCATAGCTGATTGATGCTGCGAGGGAGGGCTGATTGATGCTTAGAGGGAGGGCTGGAGCGTGGGGAATTCATAAAGCAAAATAATAATAATATTAGTAATATCCGTTGGAAGATTAGCTGGGGACTACTTCTACCACCAAAATAGTATTCACATGAGGGTCTCCGGGCTAGCCAAGCACATGGCTGTCAATTATCTCTCAGTGGCGAGGAATGACTCAACGACTGCTAGCTAAGCTGCTAATTATCCTCCATAGTTAACCCTGTTCTGTTTTGCAATGTTATTGCTAGCTGTTGACAGCTCTGGTGTCTCATATTGGCTATAGTGTGCCTCCCAAATGGCACCCTATTCCTTATATGGTACACTTACCAGGGCCCTGGTCAAAAGTAGTGCACTATATAGGCAATAGGGTGGCATTTGGGACACAGACATAGTCTCCCGCCCATAGGAGAAGCACATAGATTGTTCCATAGGGTTTCTCTGGAGGCTTTCTCGTTAATAAGCCTCCATTAATGAATCAGTGGTTTAATGGGAGCTGCGTCCTCTGTCTTCCTAGCTTTGTCCTTTATCTGATTTGACTGTAATTCACAGCCAGGCAGAGCAGAGAAGATATTTCCTCTTGATGACATGCTGTGGAGGTGACCTCTGGTTGGGGTATTTAAGGCCAACCACAGCCTGGATGGCTTGCCTCAGTGAAATGACATTGTTCAGGGCAAGAAGAGAGCAGAGAGGACAGTGCCCTTGAACCCACTATAAAGTATTTTTGTAACAAAGTTTGTGTGTGGTCATGGTGGGTTACCAAATCAGATGCTGTCGAGTTATTTTATCTCAAGTTAAATCTTGATTATTGTTGAAGTGATGTAAGCTAGGCCTATTAAGGTTGAATGCTGCTTGGTCTCACATACTCCTTATTATCTTCTCTCCATGTTCCTCTCCTGGGAGGGACTGGAGCACTTCTTACCATTTGATGATCTGAGGGGTAGTAACAAGGCGTCTTGTCTGGTATGTCCCAAATGTCACCATATTCCCTACATAGTGCACTACTTCTGACCAGAGCTCTATGGGCCTTGGTCAAAAGCAGTGCAGTGTATAGGGAATGGGGTGACATTTGGGACGTAGCCTTTGTCTTTTACGCCGGCCCTTTGGGACAGTTTGGGGTAAAGCCTGAGTGATCGGTCATTTACATTACATCTTAGTCATTTAGCAGACGCTGTTATCGAGAGCGACTTACATCAGTCACTCTGCCAGTCTGTCTATATCTGAGCATTATTCTTTCCACCCAGATGGCGTAACAACGTGAGAAATGCACCATGGTGCGGAGCTGATTTCTGACAAGCTCTCTTTCTCACCTCGGTGACTTGTTGTAAATTGACGGATGGTCAGCAGAAGTCAGCCGAAACTAACTAAGACAGTGTGATCACATTGGTGAAAGGGAATTCTCCTTGTTTGGTGTTGAGCAGGGTGTAGTACTGCCGGAGCACGGATGAGCTGCACTCCCTCACTTTATTCAATTTGAGAATACACAGAGCTGGTAAAACTATTTATGGAAAATAAATTCTGATAAATTCGAAATAAATGATATTTAATTACCACTAAAATGCCATGAAAAAAAATAGAATGACAAACCAAATAAATATGTATAGTAGCCTAGAGGTAGGTGAATGGGGCTTTCTTCCCTGTCTTCTCTCTGGCGGTGGTGAGAAGGATGAACTTTAGACTATGTGTGTGCACTGTGGAGGCATTTCGGAGGCTTGACCACTTTGGCCAATCAGAACGTTGAAAAAAAATCTAAATTCAGTGTGTGTCTGACTTGATGTTCATAAAACTCCATGGACCCCCTCTTGCGCAGTGGAACCCAGAACGATATGTAACCACTTGGTTGTGGCGACACCGTTCTGCCGAGGACATCTAAACCACCGCAAAGCCCAAGGAGCATGAGCCTCTGGAAGTTGCTGTAGCCCTGCGTTGGATATTTAGCCTACATTGGCTATTGTTTGAGACACAGGGCCCGTTCTACGTAGCTTGGTATGTCAGGGTGGACAATTGGAAATATAAATTGGGCCAAGTTGGAGATAATAATGTATTTAGGTTATAGTTTATTGAGATGCATACACAACACCAAAAGCTTGATTTCATGGCTGTTTTGAAAATAATGTCCTGCAATTCTACGCAGTAATGATTTATGTTCACTCAGTAGCGGTGTGTGGGGGAAATCATCGGGGAAGCTAAGCCGGGGGAGAAAAAGCCACATTACAACCTATGTGTTGTGATAATTGCATTGTTTGCTCTATAACCGGTTAGTTCATATGTCTTGACACCGTGATATATAGGCCTAAAGGCTGAGACAATAAGAAGACACAGTGCCAGAATAAATTCAACCACAACTTATTTTCATCACAGAAATCTGTCCGGTGGAGACCACAAAGCATATTGCATGTAACAAACAGTTACATGACCTACAGCATGGTCAAGCAAGGTAATGTTTCCAACATTTTCGGACTACTAAACAACAACCGTAAGTCGCACAGAAAACAGGAGTTGCCTGCACTATTCCAGCACCATTTCAACTTCAACATTTCAACACCATCAAATCCCCTATACTTTGTTCAATACAGTGACAACTAAAAGATTCCAAAAACTATTTATTCCAATCAACATAAGCTAAATATCATGTGGCTGTCCATATTACTGTTTTGTGTGTGTGTGTGTGTGTGTGTGTGTGTGTGTGTGTGTGTGTGTGTGTGTGTGTGTGTGTGTGTGTGTGTGTGTGTGTGTCTGTGTGTGTGTGTGTGTGTGTGTGTGTGTGTGTGTGTGTGTGTCTGTGTGTGTCTGTGTGTGTGTGTGTGTGTGTGTGTGTGTGCGTAAGTAGAAAAAAAACATATTGACATACCCCTACTTGTAGAGAAATGCAAATGCTGCCATCCTCTATTTCATGTCGCCGAAACGGTCTATGACGCTGTCATACATTACACACTTTTCGTTTTTGTTGTCCTACAATACCTGGCTAAAATGCTTGCTCGCTAGCATAATTTTCAAGGGCAACGATTAGCCAGCTAGTTAACATTAGCCTACTACATCTAGCTACATATTGAACTTCCATCCTCTCAGGCCAGAGGCACAGTGTATGAATGTATGGTTAGATCAGAATCGTGGTTAAAATCATTGCCCCGTACGAAGAATTAAGTAAAACCACAAGTACAAATCCCTATCTTAAATCAAATCAAATTTATTTATATAGCCCTTCTTACATCAGCTGATATCTCAAAGTGCTGTACAGAAACCCAGCCTAAAACCCAAAACAGCAAGCAATGCAGGTGTAGAAGCACGGTGGCTAGGAAAAACTCCCTAGAAATGCCAAAACCTAGGAAGAAACCTAGAGAGGAACCAGGCTATGAGGGGTGGCCAGTCCTCTTCTGGCTGTGCCGGGTGGAGATTATAACAGAACATGGCCAAGATGTTCAAATGTTCATAGATGACCAGAAGGGTCAAATAATAATAATCACAGTGGTTGTCGAGGGTGCAACAGGTCAGCACCTCAGGAGTAAATGTCAGTTGGCTTTTCATAGCCGATCATTGAGAGTATCTCTACCGCTCCTGCTGTCTCTAGAGAGTTGAAAACAGCAGGTCTGGGACAGGTAGCACGTCCGGTGAACAGGTCAGGGTTCCATAGCCGCAGGCAGAACAGTTGAAACTGGAGCAGCGGCACGGCCAGGTGGACTGGGGACAGCAAGGAGTCATCATGCCAGGTAGTCCTGAGGCATGGTCCTCATTCTCTCTCAAGAGAGAATTAGAGAGAGCATACTTAAATTCACACAGGTCACTGGAGAAATACTCCAGATATAACAGACTGACCCTAGCCCCCCGACACATAAACTACTGCAGCATAAATACTGATTGGCTGATTGGCTATCTCCATCCATGGCTAATTTAGGAAATGGCCAATTTTAGCTAGTTAGCTAGACACCGGAGGATGACAAGACAACGAGATTAAATTTTTTTTCTATCAATGACATTTGGCTTTTGACGTGATGCTATTGGTGTGAAGCCAGATCCAAGTTGGCTTCCCTTGACACTTTTTTTTGGTGCGCCAGGACCATTCACAGTTGAGCTCGCTCAGTTTAGCTCAACGCTGATTGGCTATTGTATTTTTTATCAAGGGAGGCCAAATGCTCGCTGGCTTCCATTGCATTCAATGCTACGGCAGCAACAATATCAGACAGCATCAATAGATGGGCTACACATACAGAGACAGAGAGGCTCTGTTTCTTTTCTCCAGTGAGATACATTCAGCCTCTTGCGATATTGAAGTAAAATTATGAAACACAGAGAGACAAAAGGTAAATTATTTTATGTATTTAAAAAAATGTATTGGTCAATTTTTTGGGGAAGCCTGGCTTCCCTTGGCATCCATGAATACACACCACTGGTCAATTGTTTTGATAGCATGTTTAATCTATGCAAATAAATTCTATGAATTGATACTTCACCTCTCTGTTTTATTTTATTCTGTAATAGGGTATATTATAACCATGTGTTCAAGCTAAATAATAATTTCTTAACTGACTTGCCTAATTAAACAAAGATTTAAAAAATTAAATAAATAAATAAAGCTCTCCTCGTAAACAGCACAATGATATTAAGCTATATGTATTTGTATTTACAAAAGGCTATAGCCTAAAAATAGCTATACCATGTAGCTATAGGCCTGCTGCAAATGATTGTTGTTTGTTCCCAAACTTGCTGAATGGCAGAGCTATGCTTCAGCCCCACAAGTTGGTTCAACTTCATTAACATCATCGCATGATTCTGCCTCTGTCCTTTCAGCACCACGAAGGGCACTCCAATCGCTTAAAACGACATCTCATCAAGATCTGTTGCTTACATCTAATATTTATACTCATCGCTTATTATTATTATTATTACAAATAGAAGATTAGATCAAAGCTGAATCAATTAAATATAATAGCATAGCATAATAGGCCTATAATGTTACTGTTACACCAAAAACACCTCATTTCTAATGAGATTTGAGGATGGTTAGCTGAAGCTGAATAGTCAAAAAAGTATTATGCTGCACCAAAACTCAACAGAGAGCACAAATAGGCAGGATATACAGTATGCTTTGATTGAGAAAAAGAAATACCTGAAAGGCTAACAGTTTGGTAACACCATGTGCTATAATTCACTCACAAAACAGTAATTCCAGAAGATCTAAATGCATATTCCCATGAAACTGATTGAGATCAATCAAATAATTGGCATGGAGATACAGTTTGGACATGTCACCGGTAAAACGTGAAGAATTATAATTTACGATTGACAATGATGATGGCCTATTTTGAAGTTAGGTAGTCTATGTCTAACTTGGTGTTTGAGTTTATTAAAAATTGAACATTTCCTTGAGACAATGTGTGTGGGCATAGACAGACGTTGCAATTGGAGGAGGCATTTTACGCATATTCTATGATGATAGGCTATTCAATTGGCTACATCTGTCAGTACAAACTATAATTGAGTAAATTATGCCGTCCTAAAAAATAGCACTACACCACTGGTGTTCTCGCAAGCCTGTCTGGTTCCTCACTGATCAAGTTGGGTCTGGATGGCTCTCTGGTTTTCTCTTCTTTGCCTGGTCTGAGTACCAAAAGTAACAAGCCCATTACAGAAAGACGGGTATGCCCTGGCCGGTCGTAAACACATCTGTTCTGTTCTCTGGGGTCTGGGGTTTGGCTCGCTGTACACTGCTCCAGTCCACACAATACCAGACGCCGAGTCTGTCAGCCAATCATGACTAGGAGAGGAGTACACTACATGGCCTTGATATCAACTGTTCCCATAGCCTGGTCCCAGATCTGTTTGTGCTGTCTTGTTCTTAGGTGTTAGAATGAGACTAGAATTTGGTAAGATAGCACGAACAGGTCTGGGACCAGGCTACTGATCCAAACTTCCCACAGGCCTCTAAAGAGGCAACATAATGCAGTGATTTAAAAATATGTTTTACTATAAAAGTAACATGACAGTCGCTGAGAGGCTGCTGGATGGAACATTGTTTTTGTGGGTCTCCTATTTACAGACCTGGATTCAAACAGTATTTTGTTTTCTTTACAATAAAGAAAAGGTTTTTGCTGTGCTTGACAGAGTTTGCCCGGCAAAATCGAACCAATGAAATAGTCCTAAAAGTGCAAACTCCGCCCATCTGGCCTTCGAGACAGCCTCAATCAACACCTCAAAGTATTTGAAAAAAGAAAAATGTAGTATGCTATTTGAACCCAGGCCAGCTATTTATGGGGGGACAAGATCAGATGAGTTTTTTTGTTGCCTGTATACTCACACGGCCGTTGTTTTCCTGCTTGGACCTCACTCCCTGGCCCTGACTCCATAATAATGAGCTAGCTAAGGAAAAAGCCCACAGGACTAAGGGTCTAGGAGGACAACAAAGCTCGCTGGTCTCAAATGGCACCCTATTCACTATATATTGCACTACTTTTATAGGGTTTGGTCAAAAGTAGTGCACTTTATAGTGAATCGGGTACCATTTCAGACGCAACCTGTCTCTACTGTATTCTATAAGGCTAGCAGCTGGGACTGGCATCTGATCTCATGGCTTAAATCCTCATGAATACAGGAGCGCTTGTTTGTGCCTGGCCCTGCTTGGATAAAGCAAGCCAGGTCTATGATATCTAGCGAAACGATAGGCTGGTGTACCGTCTGCCTGCATGTTTGTTTTCTGTTCTGCTCCCTCTGTGAGCCCATATGCTTAGTAATGTAAGCAGATCCTTTGATTGGACAAGGGACCATGATTGCATCCCAAATGGCACCCTATTCCCTATGTAGTGTACTGCTTTTGACCAGGGCCCATAGGGGAAATGGTGCAATTTGGGATGCAGACCTAGCATTGTTATTGGTCCAGGTGATGATAGCAGGGGCTCAGGTAGAAGCACAGGTACAGATATCTTTAGCCACAGTACTGATTCATGAAACAGTACTACGTAGATGAAGTTGCATATAGTTGAGCTTGTTTCAGTAGGCCTTCATCTCTAGTAGATGAAAATGTGATTATTTTCTTAGAAATACAATTTGTAAGAAAATACCTGGCAGTTCACAGTAAAAGGAAGAAGCTGGGGCAACACTGAGTTCATCTCCTTATATGATTTATGGCTGTGAAGCACAAACATTTCCACTTAGAAATGTCTGACTTTTCCCTTACAAAAAATGGATCAACCCCTAGAAAAAATGTCCATTAATTATAATCCACAGAATAATCTACATTTCCTGTTGCTGCAGGATTATTTTAGCCTCGTACGAACCATCCTGATCTCGCAAGACAATATTCTGTTTTGCTACAGGTTAGGATTATTTTACTGTTGTAGCAAACTGGCTCAAATTAAGATTCTACACATGTACACTAGTGCTATGGCATAGTTTACAGGGTGCTATTGTTAAGGTTATGAGAAGACACAATTACGACCATTATGTGCCATTATGCTAATTACGTAGAGATAAGGAATTGCATTATATTATTATGACTAATAAGGTAAAATTATACTCCCTATCTGTCAGGTTGGAGTGAGGGTGTGAGGGAACGGATTCACTTTGTTATTTTTTTCTGTCATGCAGAAGAAAGGAAAAGCACTCCGGTGAGAATTCACAATGACTGTATTTAAACTAATATGGTCAAATGGTTTTGCTGCAGGATACGTTTTTGGAAGAGTTCCAGCGTTGGAAAGCCATAGCCAGCTAGCTAGCATAGCATCTCTCTCGGTTTGAACTGGATGTTTGAGTAGACTAAACTAGCTAGCTGGATTTGCTAGCTTAGTGAAAGTGAAAGTTTTAAAAATACAGCCAAATATAGCTAGCTCTCTCTCTCTCTCTCTTGTTTTTCCTTAATTCTGGAAGAAATTAATTTGTTCAAAACTGTTAAACTATTGTCTTTCTCTCTCTTTGAGTCAACTACTCACCACATTTTATCCACTGCAGTGCTAGCTAACTGTAGTTTATGCTTTCAGTACTAGATTCATTCTCTGATTCTTTGATTGGGTGGAAAACATGTCAGTTCAAGCTGCAAGAGCACTGATTGGTTGGAGGACGTCCTCCGGAAGTTGTCAGAATTACTGTGTAAGTCTAGGGAATGGGAAGAGAACCATGAGCCTCCTAGGTTTTGTATTGAAGTCAATGCACCCAGAGGAGGTGCTACCCTACAGAGTGCTGCTGAGGCTACTGTAGACCTTCATTGCAAAACAGTGTGCTTTAATCAATTATGACATGTGAACTTATTTAGTATAGAGGAGGATGGTCCTCCCCTTCCTCTTCTGAGGAGCCTCCACTGAATTATATGTACAAAAAAATATGTATATTTTTCTGCATACTGTAGGCTATCTAAGCATACCTCTTAACCTGTTCAGTTGTCATTTTAATTAATGATGCACATTGATTCTTTAAGAACTTATGCCTTAGGACTTTAGTACAACTGCCACACTGGTCTATAGTATCATAACCCAAGAGTTAAGGCAGTCTAGACAAGCTAGTCTAACTTGATTGATAGCCTGAAATGGCTTGGTACTGTAGCTAGTTGGGAGAGGTAGAGAGATCGGGAACCTATCTTAGCTGAGTGGGCACATGCCCTTGTGCCCACTATGAGCATGACTTATATTGCTTTGATTTCTGGTCAAACAGATGGAAAAGGGGTCTTAGAAAACATCCACCAGAAAAAACACAAATGTTGAAGTAAAAACTCTACCAACTAATATCAACAGGTATATTTTGTTTTGGAGAAATGATTTACCTACTGTAAGTACCTTGTGCCTTATAATTCCGTTACCAACAACTCACATCGGTAACAGAATTACCGGAAAATCAGTAACGGAATTACTGCAATTGAAATGGCTACAATTCTTGCCTAGTTAAATAAAGGTTAAATAAAGATCAAATAAATAAAATACAGTGGGAAATCATAGTAGTCACGAACCACAGATGGGTCACCTGCTACTGTCCTCCCTTCCACTGATATACTGTTATGTTCAGTTCAAAACAGTTTTTTTCCCCTCTTTCTTTCATCTGGTGGTCAAAGCGAGACAACCCCTCTCAAAGTCTGGACATCTCTCTCTCTCTCTCTCTCTCTCTCTCTCTCTCTCTCTCTCTCTCACTTTCACTCACTCTCTCTCTCTCTCTCTCTCTCTCTCTCTCTCTCTCTCTCTCTCTCTCTCTCTCTCTCTCTCACTCACTCTCCAATTAATGTCACCTCTCCCAGCTCCTACTGACGCCTACCCATGAGTCCCCTCTCTTTCCATTTAATGCTATCAGCATCAGCACCCACTAAGCAACGACCGACATCGGACTTCCGAAAAGTAGTTGAAATTTGGTCAGTCTGCCCTGGCCTTGATTTCAACGTCCACAGATGTGAAATCAAGGCAGTACAGTACAGTACCATGAAGCACAGTAGAGTACAGTAAAGAAAAGTAGAGTATAGATCAGTACAGTATAGAATATTCAACTGTACTGCACTGAACTCTACTCTACTGTGATGTGCTTTGCTGAACTGTGATGTCCAAACTTGTGAAACATAGACGTCTATGATTGACCAACCAAATGTTGTCTTATATGGAGTCCGAGCTCATTAGAATAATAGCCATTGTGTAGAATAATACCCATATATGCAAAGCATGATATTGCATATTTCTACCTTTGCGTACCTATTCAGGATACATTACTATGACGAGAATGACATTCATATCAATTATTTTGCATTTATGTGTAGTACAGATCAGGGACCCATGATGTAATTCTGTTACTGTAATTCTGTTACTGTAATTCTGTTACCGGGAGTAAATCCACTTAACTGTAGTTCAATAACCAAAAGAGATGTTTTCAAAATCAAGGAGCCATGTCATAGCTGACACCACAGTCTTTCTGCAGACATCTATGAATATCAATTCGGAGCGGATATTTAACAGAGTCTTTGGTAAACGTGGTCTCATAATAAACTGTAATTGTTGTAATTCTGTTACCAAACTTTGCATCTGCACATTTTTTCCAGTAAATATGTTTGTGTGAAATGTTTTGTGTAATTGTTCAAAGTAGTCCTTGTGCATAGAGTTGTATTTTTTGTTAATCTTTGAAATCAATGGTTTTTGTGTGGCATACATTTTAAAGTGAAAAATCTGGGTCTCAGCGTAATTCCATTATCGTGGAATTGCCCAGTACTAAAGGTTGTGTGCATGTCTTAAAACTATTCACTGTTCAAAGGAGAGGACAATAAAGATGTCAGTGGGAACCAGGAGAGCAAACATTAGCACCCAGGTAGTCCTACATATAGAAAGAGCCATAGGGTAGCCAAACATTAGCACCCAGGTAGTCCTACATATAGAAAGAGCCATAGGGTAGCCAAACATTAGCACCCAGGTAGTCCTACATATAGAAAGAGCCATAGGGTAGCCAAACATTAGCACCCAGGTAGTCCTACATATAGAAAGAGCCATAGGGTAGCCAAACATTAGCACCCAGGTAGTCCTACATATAGAAAGAGCCATAGGGTAGCCAAACATTAATGTTTGCACTGATGTGAGAGTTGCACTCTAATATGTACACACTCAAGTATGCTAGCAGACCAAGGAATCTGTAGATCCACGGCAACTAATACTACAGTTCCCTTCAGCAGAAGGAATTCTGGATCTTGTTGGAGGTTTGAGAGAGAGGGTTTGGGTGAGAGGGTGGGGGGGAGGTATATAGGCAAAGAGCACTCACACAATTTATACTGAGTTAAATTAAAGGACGTGAGGAGAAATGTAGGGAAAATGGCGCAGCACAGATTCAAGCTAGGGATTTTGTGACTAATTGAGTTAAGACAGCAGTTCTGCTCATATATTATGCATATATGAACTACACATTGACACATCCAGCCCAAAGTGGGAGTAAAAAATACTTACTAGTCGCCAAAGTACCGGAGCATGTCTTTAAATAAAGAGCTGCCAGTTCACGCCAACATGTGAGGAACATGAAAATGTTAAAAGAGTGGTATTCAAAGTCGGGGAGAAAGATACATTAGAAAAATACAGTTTTATTTAGTAAATGTTTTCTTATTTAATTATTTATTTTGGGAATAACATTTTTAAAAAGTAAAGATTATTAGTAAAGATTGAAAAAGTTTGAATACCACTGCCCGAACCAGTTATTTTTGACTCTATCTATAATGAAGAAAAAAATATCCGCAACATGTAAAGTGTTGGTCCCATGTTTCATGAGTCGAAATAAAAGATCCCAGAAATGTTCCATACGCACAAATTTGTTTACATCCCTGTTAGTGATCATTTCTCCTTTGCCAAGATAATCCATCCACTTGACAAGTGGATGGCATATCAACAGCATGATCATTACACAGGTGAACCTTGTGCTGGGGACAATAAAAGGCCTAAAATGTGAAGTTTTGCCTCACAACACAATGCACAGATGTCTCAAGTTTTCAGGGAGGGTGCAATTGGCATGCTGACTCCAGGAATGTCCATCATAGCTGTTGCCAGATAATTTTATGTTAATTTCTCTACAATAAGCCGCCTCCAACGTCGTTTTAGAGAATTTGGCAGTACGTCCAACAGGCCTCACAACCGCAGACTACGTGTAACCACGCCAGGCCAGGACCTCCACATTCGACTTCTTCACCTGCGGGATCATCTGAGACCAGCCACCCAGACAGCTGATGAAACTGTGAGTTTGCACAACTAAAGAATTTCTGCACAAACTGTCAGAAACAATCTCAGGGAAGCTCATCTGCGTGCACGTTGTCCTCACAAGTGACTTGACCTGACTGCAGTTCAGTGTCGTAACCGTCTTCATTGAGCAAATGCTCACCATCAATGGCCACTGGCATGCTGGAGAAGTGTACTTTTCACGGATGAATCCCGGTTTCAACTGCACCGGGCAGATGCCAGACAGCGTGTATGGTGTCATATGGGCGAGCGATTTGCTGATGTCAATGTTGTGAACAGAGTGCCCCAGGATGGCAGTGGGGTTATAGTATGGGAAGCCATCCACGCCCCTACCGTTTCTTTTAAGGTGTCTGTGACCTACAGATGCATATCTGTATTCCCAGTCCATCCTAATGAATTTATTTAAATTGACTGATTTCCTTATATGAACTGTAACTCTGTAAAATCTTTGAAATTGTTGCATGTTGCATTTATATTTTTGTTCAGTGTAGTTCCACAACTTCATATGCTATACAGCATATAGAGAGATATGAGTAGTGTAGGAAAATTGGATATTCCATTCATGAGCACATACAGGTAACTGCCAAAATAAAGGAAATACTTGAATAAATAAGGGATACAAAGTATATTGAAAGCAGGTGTTTCCACACAGGTGGGTTTCCTGAGTTAATTAAGCAATTAACATCCCATCATGCTTAGGGTCATGTACAAAAATGCCCACTAGCCCATTATTTTGGCTGTCATGGCAAGAAGAAAAGATCTCTGTGACTTTGAAAGAGGGGTCCCAAAGGGGCATAGGGGGTTTAAAGGGTATTTGTGTTTGTGTTTGTGTGTGTGTGTGTGTGTGTGTGTGTGTGTGTGTGTGTGTGTGTGTGTGTGTGTGTGTG
Organism: Salmo trutta; assembly: GCF_901001165.1. NCBI lineage: Eukaryota > Metazoa > Chordata > Actinopteri > Salmoniformes > Salmonidae > Salmo > Salmo trutta. The sequence continues at coordinate 22,040,404 of NC_042980.1, forward strand.
TGTGTGTGTGTGTGTGTGTGTGTTTTAGTCGCCAGATCTCCACCCAATTGAACACTTACAGTATGGGAGATTCTGGAGCGGCGCCTGAGAAAGCGTTTTCTACCACCATCAACAAAAAACAAATTATGGAATTTCTTGTAGAAGAATGGTGTCGCATCCCTCCAATAGAGTTCCAGAATGTATGCCAAGGCACATTGAAGCTGTTCTGCCGGCTTGTGGTGGCCCGACGCCCTATTAAGGCACTTTGTGTTGGTGTTTCCTTTATTTCGGTAGTCACCAGTATCATAATGCTCTGCAATCTATGTATCCTAGATGGTTATAAATGTTGCAGCTTCGTTTGATGTACGTCAAAAACTAAAATACCTGCATTGAAGTGAGGTTACTCAAGCAGTACATGTTGATGTGATGCTAATGCTTCTCTGATTAATCTTTGAGTAGGTCTCCCACTGTTTTATTGTGAGTCATAACATGGAGTTATGCAGTAGGTTAACACTGTGATACGTTTGCCTCGGAGGAACAAAGATAACTGGCCTGGACTGGCTCAGTGTTCTCTCTCACAGGCGGGTTGAAATGCATGTTTCTGCATTGGTCTATCCTCAATATATTGCCTATATAACCTAGAATAGACATCGGTTGGGATTTAAAGTTAAAATTGGAAATTAAATTATAGATCCTCGACTTTGGGAAGTGCTCTGAAAAGTGTGATTATATGCAAGTGATCATTATGGTGTGGTTGCTGTCGAGAACATCACCCTCAGATCTCACTCCAGTGATACTTTCCAGTTTCCACATGTTTTAACTGTGAGGATCTTAATGTAGAAAACACACTGCTGCTTGATAAGAGTGAGCTTCTCTCTCTCTCCCACCCTTATATGGACCTCTTGTTCTACTAAACAGTATTTGAACCTTGGAGGGTGGTAGGGTAGATCAGTTGAGCAGTTGTACACATACCACAGGATAGGTCACGGATGGACTACAGTAATTCATTCCCACGTAACTCCTCACTCCACTTACCCACCCACACTTACAGTAAACATCATCCTCCTCGGGCCCTATGTTAGTATGAGAACCAGTGTAGAAGTAGGTACCCATGATTTGGGGTTTGGGGAATGGCAAGGAACATTGGCTCTGTGGGACTTGTCTGGCAGCCTGTCCCCTTACCCTTCTCCTCTCCTCTCCTCTCCTCTCCTCCACGTATCAGCCCCTCGGGGGTTGCCTATTTCCATTGTCTGTCTGCCAGCAGTTTTCATTTTAGCTAAATCTCATAATGAAAGAAAGCAACCAGTGTGTGAGAGTATTTGGGTAGTATTGTGTGTACACGATTAATACACGAACCACATGAGAAGTGTTAAAATAGGAGCAAAGGGCTTTTCAGTTGGGCCATATTGGGTGGCGGAGCATCGTAAATTTGCTTTATTGATATGTTGAGTATATGTTTATCGTTTGCCTTTGCCAAATTTCCACTGTTAAAAAAACACAGACCATGAACCAATATGGGTTCTTGTAAATGTGTACAATGCTTGGAGATGGTAGCGGTAAAAATATATTATTTCAGATGAGGGAATGTGCCCCTTGGTTTTTGCAATATTGCCTTTGAGACATGTCATTACTTGTAATGACTTGTTATGCCTTTTCCCCTTTCTCAAGTGTTGAAAGTATAAATCCATTTACAGAATACAAAAATCAACAATTTAAATAGGATACAAAAACAATTGTCACTTTAGGGAGTGATTATCCCTCTCCAAAATTATTTTCAATATGTCAGCATGATATTGCATCCTCAAAACAGGAGCTTTCTAACACAATACAAAACTCGGACTAATTGATGTGGCAGTATTGCACCAAATGAATGCTACAGTACAGTAGATGAATTAAGACCCCCCCTTACTCTGAGTCCTAGCGTTTGAGCTTAGGAGCTAGCACTAGGACCACGGTTGTATCCAAAATGGTACCCTATTTCCTTCATAGTGCAATACTTTTGACCAGGGCCCATAGTGCACTACATAGGGCATAGGTTGCTATTTGGGAGGCAGGCAGTGTTAGCTGATGGCCACATTAACAGATTTGCCTGCTGGTGCTCTGTAATGGGGGCTCAGCAGGGCCTGCAAACAATGCTGCCCAGTGTCCATGCACTTGTCCCACTGCAAGAGTAATCCATTAGCCATCAGAAGGTGAAACACGTGGATTATGGAAACACATTAAGCAATTACTGATTCTAAAAATAGACCTGAGTCCTCATCCATCTCCTGGCCAGCAAAAGCTGTTGCCATGTTAACACTACTCAATCGGTAGTGGGTTCTGTTGTTTTCCCTCGCCTCGCCTCACCTCTCCGTTCTCTCTGTGTTTCATGGTTAATGTGTCAAAAATAACACAACATAAGAATTACAGATGGGTAAGAGGAGCATTTTATTTTTTATTGTTGTGTGAATTGACATAAATAGACTATTATAGTGCTAAGGTAAAGGGCCTGATAATCTAGATCATGGACGGGTAACTTTGATGGGGGTGGGGGCCACAAAAATTCAGAACTCATCATGAGAGGCCGCAGTGGCTCGTGATTCTGTGTACCCATATCCGTGCCCACACATTCACAGTCAGAGTCAACACTAGTCTTTTGGGAGCCTAAGTAAAATGTTGTTGTGCCCACCCCAACATTTTAGCACCCACCCTTTTGACAGTGGAGAGAGAAAAGTTTTGTAGTAAATTTCCTGCAATTCAAGAGAAAATGTTTCCATTTTAGAGCAAATTTGGTGCAATTCTACAAATTTTGCCAAGGAGCGGAGAGAAGATTTTGCCATTTTAAAACTAAGTTCATGCAATTCTATTTATTTTGACATGTGGCGGAGAGAAAAATGTGCAGTTTTACAGTGTCACGGATCCCTCCGGAAAACATTCATTACACACAGCCCCTATTCCTAGTGTTAGTAATTGTATTAGTGTGCCCTTGGTTTACCAGTGTCCTGTCGATTATTGTTCCAATGTCTGTTGGTTCATGTGAGTACCTGTGCTATGTTGTTTTGGCTTTCGTGCCACGTATATTATGCAGATGATTACGGGTCTCGTCCCGTGTGCTAATCATTGTGCGATTGTGTATTTATTCGAGGTACTCCTTGCTCTTTTGTTTGGGTTTCTTCCCTGTGTTTTGTATACGAGTTTGTTTGGTCTTCATCCCTGTGCCTTTACATGGCACGCTGTAATTTGGGAAATAAAAACCCCTATTACACATTCCTGCGCCTGTCTCCCGACCCATTTATACCAGTGTGACATACAGCTAATTTCCTGGAATTCTACACATTTTGCCATAGGGTGGAGAGAAATGTTTGCAGTATCTGAGTGAGAGTGACTAACAAAATCAATGGGGGCCCCCCGGTCAGTAATTCAACCATGATTACAACAACTTTAGATAGTCTAGCCAGCTAACTTACCAATCTAAAAAAAATTTGCTGACATGGGCTAATTAATTGACTGTCAGTGTCTGACATAATAAGAGAAAAACTGCAGATGCACAACCACATTTTGAAATTACACCTTGTGTATTCTACTATTCTAACTCTCAACCAGTAGCAGTGTGTGGGTAAAATCACTGGGGAAGACAGAAAAAAGGCATATTACAACCTATGTGTTGTGATAATTGTGTTGTTTGCTCTATAACCTGTTAGTTCATATGCCTTGACACAGTGATATATAGGTCTAAGTCCGAGACAATAAGAAGACACAGTGGCAGAATAAATTCAACTACATCTTTGTTTCATCACAAAACCGGATAGCAACCTCTGTCCGGTTTAGTCCACAAAGCATTTTGCATGTAACAGACAGTTACATGACCTATAGCATGCTCAAGCAAGTTAATGTTTATGGATTTTTCGGACCACTAAACAATTATTGATTTAAAACCACAGAGAGTTACTGCAAGTCACAAAGAAATCAGGAGCTGCGTCCACTATTCCAGCACCATTTCAACATTTCAACATCATCAAATCACCTCTGCTTAGTCTAATACAGTGACAACTAATAGATACCAAAAACAATTTAGTCCTATCAACACAAGTTAAATATGATGTGGCTGTCCATGGTTCTGATTTCTGTGTGTTTGTGAGCGTGCGTGTTCGTGCGAGTAGAGAAACATGTTGACTCACCCTACTTGTAGAGAAACGCCAATGCCAGCCTCCTCTCTTTCATGTTGACTAAACGGTCTATCACTCTGTCATACAGTACACGCTTTTAGTTTTTGTTGTCCTAGGCTACCTAGTTAAAATGCATGCTCGCTAGCCTAACTTCCATTCATGGGCAACGTTAGCTAGTTAACACTAGCCTTCTACATCTAGTTACATATTGAACTTCCACCCTCTCAGGCCAGGGGCACAACAATGAATGAATTAATGGTTGGATAAGAATTGCCTTTATAATCATTGGCCAGTACGGAGAATTAAGTAAAACCACAAGTCCAAATCCCTATCTCCATCCATGGCTAATTTAGGAAGGGGCCAACATTAGCTAGCTAGCGAGACACTGGAGGACAACAACACAACGAGATGCAACAATTCAAGTTGTTTCTGTCAATGACGTATTCTCTCAAAGCGATTTGATAGGAGTGACGCCAAAAACCAAGTTGGCTTCCCTTGACACTTTTTTTTGGTGCTCCAGGACCATTCACAGTTGTATGCTTGTGAATGATTTTACTTCAGAGGAGAGAGGAGAAGACAGGCACTTAGTCTCATGGGTTTTGACGGTGCAGGAAACAAGATACTGGAAAAAGAGAGAGGGGACGGAGAGGAAGAGAGCGAGGGAGAGGGAGACAGAGAGAATGTCTCTCATGTTTAGTTTTGGTGTGAAGCTAATTCGATGAATAATTGGGTCATCTGTAGATATGATACTACTGTACCAGCAAACGTGAAAGAGGTGACAACTGAAACATTTTCATTTCTTTCACATATTTATGAAGGAAAGTCAGGCTTTTGTCTAGTCTCGCTTGTTAATTCCTATACGTACTGACAGGCCTGATGTAGGGCTGAGGGAGAGGAACAGTGACTGACAGACATTGTATCACATGGTGACATTTTTTTATGCATTTTCTTTGATGACAGTCTTGACTGAGAGCTGCAGGGAATCTGGGAATATTGAGGCAAATATTTCCTCAGGTCTGATTCTCTCCACAGAAGATATTACTATAGCCTTGAAGAAAATCTGTCAGTGATGGAGAAATCAAATAGCATCATGAGAATGATTTATTTTTTTGTACCTAGAGCATGCTTACTTCATATGTTTTCAAATGGATAAAGGTTCAAGGTTCAATTGATTTGTCATACAGTATGTATAAAATACAGTTGAAGTCGGAAGTTTACATACACTTAGGTTGGAGTCATTAAAACTCGTTTTTCATCCACTCCACAAATTTCTTGTTAACAAACTATAGTTTTGGCAAGACGGTGAGGACATCTACTTTGTACATGACACAAGTCATTTTTTCAACAATTGTTTACAGACAGATTATCTCACTTATAATTCACTGTATCACAATTCCAGTGGGTCAGAAGTTTACATACACTAAGTTGACTGTGCCTTTGAACAGTTTGGAAAATTCCAGAAAATTAGGTCATGGCTTTAGAAGCTTCTGATACGCTAATTGAACGTACTTTTGTGCGAAAAGTGAAAATCAATCCCAGAGCAACAGCAAAGGACCTTGTGAAGATGCTGGCGGAAACAGGTACAAAAGTATCTTTATCCACAGTAAAACAAGTCCTATATCGACATAACCTGAAAGGCCGCTCAGCAAGGAAGAATCCACTGCTCCAAAACCGCCTTAAAAAAGCCAGAACTGTTTGGCCATAATGACCATCGTTATGTTTGGAGGAAAAAGGGGGAGGCTTGCAAGCCGAAGAACACCATCCCAGGCGTGAAGCACGGGGGTCATGTTGTGGGGGTGCTTTGCCGCAGGAGGGACTGGTGCACTTCACAAAATAGATGGCATCATGAGGAAGCAAAATTATGTGGATATATTGAAGCAACATCTCAAGACATCAGTCAGGAAGTTAAAGCTTGGTTGCAAATGGGTCTTTCAAATGGACAATGACCCCAAGCATACTTCCAAAGTTGTGGCAAAATGGCTAAAGGACAACAAAGTCAAGGTATTGGAGTGGCCATCACAAAGCCCTGACCTCAATCCTATAGAACATTTGTGGGCAGAACTGAAAAAGTGTGTGTGAGCGAGGAGGCGTACAAACCTGACTCAGTCACACCAGCTCTGTCAGGAGGATTGGGCCAAAATTCACCCAACTTATTGTGGGAAGCTTGTGGAAGGCTACCTGAAATGATTGACCCAAGTTAAACAATTTAAAGGCAGTACTACCAAATACTAATTGAGTAAACTTCTGACCCACTGGGAATGTGATTAAAGAAACAAAAGCTGAAAGAAATCATTCTCTCTACCATTATTCTGACATTTCACATTCTTAAAATAAAGTGGTGATCCTAACTGACCTAAGACAGGGACTTTTTACTGAGATTAAATGTCAGGAATTGTGATACACTGAATTTAAATGTATTTGGCTAAGGTGTACGTAAACTTCCGACTTCAACTGTACATTGAACAAAAATATAAACGCAACATGCAACAATTTATACGATTTTACTGAGTTACAGTTCATATAAGGAAATCAGTCAATTGAAACAAATTCACTAGGCCCTAATCTATGGATTTCACATGACTGGGCAGTGGTGTAAAGTACTTAAGTAAAAATACTTTAAAGTACTACTTAAGTAGTTTTTTGGGTATCTGTACTTTACTATTTATATTTTTTGACAACTTCTACTTTTACTTCACTACATTCCTAAAGAAAATAATATAATTTTTAGTCCATACATTTTCCCTGACACTCATAAGTACTTGTTACATTTTGACAGGAAAATCGTCCAATTCACGCACTTATCAAGAGAACATCCCTGTTCAACCTACTGCCTCTGATCTTGCGGACTCACTAAACACAGATGTTTTGTTTGTAAATTAATGTCAGTGTTGTAGTCTGCCCCTGGCTATCCATAAATGTAAAAAAAAATAAAAAATTGTGCTGTCTGGTTTGCATAATATAAGGAATTTGAAATTATTAATACTTTTACTTTGACTTTTGATACTTAAGTACATTTTAGCAATTACATTTACTTTTGATACTTTAGTATATTTAAAACCAAATACTTTTAGACTTAAGTAGTATTTTACTGGGTGACTTTCACTTTTACTTGAGTCATTTTATATTAAGGTATATTTACTTTTACTCAAGTATGTATGACTTTTGAGTAGTTTTCCCACCACTGTGACTGGGAATACAGATATGCATCTGTTGGTCACAGATACCTTAAAAAAAAGTAGGGGGCATGGATCAGAAAACCAGTCAGTATCTGGTGTGACCACCATTTCACCATTTACCTCATGCATTTGACACAGCTCCTTCACATAGAGTTGATCAGGCTGTTGATTGTGGCCCTTGGAATGTTGTCCCACTCCTCTTCAATGGCTGTGCGAAGTTGCTGGATATAAATCTGTCGTTCTGCCCCTGAACAAGGCAGTTAACCCACTGTTCCTAGGCGTCATTGAAAATAAGAATTTGTTCTTAACTGACTTGACAAGTTAAATAAAAAAATATAACAAAATATTGGCGGGAACTGGAACACGCTATTGTATTCATTGGGTGACACATCTGCTGAGTATGCAGGCCAACTGGGTTATTTTCAGCTTCCAGGAATTGTGTACCGATCCTTTCGGCATGGGACCGTGCATGATCATGCTGAACCATGAGGTGATGGCAGCATATGAATGGCAAGACAACGGGCCTCAGGATCTCGTCATGGTATCTCTGTGCATTCAAATTGCCATTGATAAAATGCATTTGTGTTCGTTGCCCGTAGTTTATGCCTGCCTATACCATAACCCCACCGCCACCATGCATGGGCACGGGTGTGAGATATATAGCTACAGAATATCTCACCACCATGCGCTTCGACCTCCTTCAATTTCTCTTTCATTACATTCTCAAGTTTTCAGGAGCAGTTAACAGTTTATGGAATATGTTTTGTTGTGAAAACATGTTACTTTTGATGTTCCCGGACCGAATTCACTTGGTTTTCCCAAATGAAGCCCTGGGTAGCTGCAGGAACAGGGTTGGAGAGCCCATGGCATACATAGTTTGGGCGGAATATCACCTGTTGCGCAGCGAGTGGTTGACGCGTGAGTGAAATAACCGGAGTAGCCTACCGAACGAACAGGCAGGAAAGGGGCTTCCAGTCACTATTCGAGTGCATAGCGTTCCTGCTCATTTGATAATGGGCTATTCTGAATCGAAACTAATTTAACATATTAGTAAAGACCATTTTAAATTGAGCATAGTCTGGTGCCTGATAATATGATCGCTTGATGAGAGAACAGTGTGTGCCTCCTGATGCAAGAAACAGAGCGCAACGTTTTTTGTGACTTTCTCAAATCATCAATAGCCTATAGTCGCATCATGCAGCCCATATATGTTTTGATTTCAAAGACATTCTAATGTTTATCATTAACAACTGAAGTTGCCAAATATCTCTAAATCTAGCGTAGTTTATAGGACCTGTTTCAAATGATCACTTTTACACTCAATATAGCCTTCGTATGCGCACTCGCTGCGGAATGGGAAAAATATATTTGTATTTTATTCAGCTAACATCAATTATATTCTTCTTACTATAAAATCATATAATATAAAATAATGACACGGTATTTATAAGCATATCTTGTCTGCCAAATGAACAAGCCTACATACAGCCCATGGCCTGCCACACAGCCAGATAACATACAGTAAAAGGCCAACTCATATTCTGTTCATCTGAAATACATTTTATTCATATCATGTTTCTTTAGAAATACATAAAATAAAGAATGGATGTATTGTTATGGTGTATATTAAATGGATTTATTAGACTTGTTAAAATGTTGATGTTCCAAAGGCGGGCATCAGCAGCTTGTATGTGTGGAGGCCTGGAGATGCTAAACACGTTTATGTTAATTCATGGTCAATTACCATGAGAACGGCAGTATTTTGCATGATAATAACCTGTCTGGCAAAATTTCACGACTGCCACAGCCCAAGTTGTGCAAACCCACAGTTTCATCAGCCATCTGGGGGGCTGGTCTCATACAATCCCACAGGTGAAGAAGCTGGATGTGGAGGTCCTGGGCTGGCCTGGTTAAACATGGTTTTCAGTTGTGAGGCTGGTTGGCATACTGCCAAATTCTCTAAAAGGACATTGGAAGTATTTTATGGTAGAGAAATGAACATTCAATTATCTGGTAACAGCTCTGGTGGACATTCCTGCAGTCAGCATGCCAACTGCACGCTCCTTCAAAACTTGAGACATCTGTGGCATTGTGTTGTGTGACAAAACTGCACATTTTACAGTGGCCTTTTATTATCCCCAGCACAAGGTGCACCTGTGTAATGATCATGCTGTTTAATCAGCTTCTTCATATGCCACACCTGTTCTGGTGGATGGATTATCATGGCAAAGTCGAAATGCTCACTAACAGGGATGTAAACAAATTTGTGCACAATGTTTTAGAGAAATAATATTTTTTGTGTGTATGGAACATTTCTGTGATCTTTTATTTCAGCTCATGAAACATGGGACCAACACTTTACATGTTGCGTTTATATTTTTGTTCAGTGTACAATGCTTAGTCACTGAGAGATGCATTTGAAAAGGTAAAGGTTCTGCCCCAAATGACATCCTATTCCCTACTATATAGTGCACTACTTTTGACCAGAGCCCAGTGGACTCTGCTAGGGTATGGCTTTTGAATGCTTTTTTTCAAATTCAGGCGTGTGTGTGTGTGTGTTTAACCTTGCACAGTACATGTGAGAGATTATGATGTGTGTGTGTTTGCTTAGGCGGTTTCCCTAATGTCAATGTTCATGTGTTATAAAGAGAAACAATCCTAACCCCATACAAGGTGTGCATAGCAGCAATGACTTGGGGATTGGGATACATTGTGTTGCTCTTAGCTATTGACAGTGCTATAATACAGGCCAACTCTACTCTGGCTCGGAACTGTGTATCCTAACTTATCTCCAATTTACGAGGATCCCAGTCTGGTCTATTTTTGCTTGGTGCACGGCGGACGGAGTGCAGTCACTCACAGCGTTGCTTTGATCTGGAAGACACAGAGGCAGACTTGTGTCTGCTTAGTGCTCATTGTCCCTGGCTTAGGGACAGCTCCTGTGGATTCAAACCCAGTAGCACACCCAGCATGTCATGTAGAGTACTTGGTCATAAAAGTGAGATGTGGTGTCTGTGTATAGAAGCCCTAAGCCACGTTGATTTATAGGAAAGTAGCTACAGATGCGGTCAAATATATCGGCACCCTTTAACTTTACAATGGAGTGCAATGGAGCAGAATGTTATTTTTTAGAACTGGTTGAATAGTTCTTTTTACCCAGTAGGCACCTTCAACTTACCACAGGTGAGGGAATTTACACAGTAAACGAGAACTTGCTTCTAACCAAATTAATATGAATTTTGAATAATTAATCCTGACCATTTTTTGTCTTTAAAGGAAAAATCCAAATTTCAGTTCAGGTCCTGTGCAGTTGTAAAAAAAATGTAACGTATTTTATAAGAAATAGTGAATTGTGGTGGGGTGCCAATATATTGGACCGCATCTGTATATGTCTCTTGTAATCGCTCCTGTAGAGGGGAATGTGTGTGTGTTTGTGTGTGTGTGTGTGTGTGTGCCTGCATCACCCCTGTAGAGGGAATTCAACCCTCGCTAAGGTTATCAGCTTTGTTTTAAAGGCACTCAAATGAAGCCAAGTAGCCAACACTCCAAACATAATGAAGCACAGATACAGAGATATCCTAGGACAACATTAATATTTATCCCCAGTTTGTCCGAGAATGGTATGCCTGGTATGCCAACCGTTCCAGTTAGTTGATTTGTTCACTGACTGAGGTCTGTGCTCTCTGATTCAGTCCAGCTACTTCTTTTCCATGCAGGCATTGTTAGTTTAGATTCCATTTGCTGTGCCTGAGTGGCCCATTATTCCTTCTGTGTTATATTATGGGAATGAGATACTTGTTAACTCAAGTACTGCAGTCAAATATGCCTTATTGAAATACAGTACAGCTTTCATGTAAGTCACCATGAAGCCCTGGGAGATTATGTTTTCCTGGTCACAGTAAGTCTGTTTATCTTACATGGCAATCCAGTTGGTTTGTCATGACCTGTGTCTAAGGTGACTACACAGGTGCCTGAGCTGCCCAGTTGCCCATTTACCAGAAGACAAAATGCCCTGTTGATTTCACAGATTCAATTCGAACCTTATGTCCATTCTGTTCATACCAACGGCAGTTGTGCCTTATAAGATTTGTGATGGTTTCCCGTCTCTACTAGGCCAAAGTAGAGTGTTTTGGCTAAATCTTTACAACAGGCTATATCCCATTCAAAAAAATATAATTTTGGTTCTGATTATAGACTGCCAATTGGCCTGGAGAACAAGATAATGTGTACTTGAGAGTACTAAGACTAGGCATCGGTAATGATGAAGATCAGACAGACACCCTGCTAAGCTCAGCTCTGTACACTTGGCCAAGTTTGTCTTTTTTTCTCCTTGGACTGTGTTGTGGAAAGAGGGCCTGTGCCTTGGCTGTGGTTTGGCCAGACTGGTACTTATCTCTGAGTTATCCGTGTTCTATCTGTATTGCCTCAGAGAGTGATAGAGTCAGTATTTCCACTAAACCTGGCAGGCACCTGTTGTACTGACCAGAGACTTTGCGATTGTAGCTTACATCATTTTGGAACCGCAGAAACAAGCAGGGCAAATTGATTTTTTCCGATGTTGATATCCACCGACAGTTAAATGAAACGTTCCTGGCAGTTTGACTGGGAACTTTGGTCTCCACTGATTGAGCTAGCCTAAATGTATCTTAATTGAAAAAGCATTATTCTCTTAGCACACTGACCTAAGCCTTCGCTCTCCGTTATCGAATTTCAGATCATCACCCTTTGAAATGTGGCCATTGTTTGAAGGGTATCAACTGCCTGATAGGAGAACATAGACCGTTCTGGTCTGATATTATTCTATTATTTTCAAGGCTTCAGTATATTATATTTTGTTTTGAGGGTGTTATATAGGCCTAGTAGTGCAATACAAAATATATTTGACAACCTACTGTACAAAAATGAAAGGTCCGATCAGGCAGACCCTATGAAGATATAAAGTTGCACTCACATAATTAAACACAGTAGAACATTATCTCTATGACAGTCATTAGTATATTTTCAGTGGAGAGGATGGAACATCTTAACTACTGTTTTATCTGGGGGATGGAGATTCGCTAACGAGCCGCCTGGCGCCCCAAAGCCATAGGGCAAAAGGTCTGATTCAATTAACCATCTAAAACCACCTTTACAGCTATCCCAAGTGGCCAATCCAACAGGTATATTACAGGCTTCTATTGGGTCAACAGCCCAAATAGGTCATTTAGCTAATTTACAAATGATTGTGATTATTTTCCCCCTGAGTGATCCACAGATTGCTTATCATAGCCAAGCTTCGTTTTACAATGTATTTATTTTTGGAGGGGCCATGGTTTGTTAGGATAATAAAATAAATTCAGTGCAACCTTTGTCAATGGACATTTTTTCAGCCATATTGCTTGTAAACGGGGGACAGAAATTGCTGGGTAGGCACCTGCAAGGCCAGAGCACTCAGTCTGCCACTGCTGCAACTGAGAGTGTGTGTGTGTGTGTGTGTGTGTGTGTGTGCGTGCACACATCCCATCCCATTCATTCACCTCTTCACTGCTCCGCTGAGTGTTCTAGGTCAAGTATGGCCATTAGAACAGAGAATACCTCATCCACTGACACCCACTGTCAGTCCACTGTCAGTGCATATCATGAGTGTATTATGGGGTAGCTAGCTAGCATTAGATCCCTATAATTCACTATGGCTAGACTTAGCTCATAGCCTCATGCTGTATGCCAGTGACACAGCTGTAGGTCATGACCTCAGGTGTAAGCAGATGTTATGTGGTCTGTGTTGATCCTCAGAGGCCCCTTGTAGTTTTTGTCATGTTGAGAAGATGTCTAGCAAAATAAACCAGTTTTGATCATGCTAACTTGGTGGTCAGTCATCACTTATTCATAACACCATACTTACTAGGTCACATAAGGCTGTATAGCAAAAACAGGTTCACTGATGAACATAGCAAAACTTAATATAATCTCCTAAACAGATACCATAACAGATAAACCATGGTCAATACAGCCCAAACAGCTACAGGAACTGAAATGCATGAAAGTGGGAAAACAAAACAACAATTTTCATAATCATATGACTATTATCCTGCCTGCAGACGTTCGTCTTTTTAGACTAGGCTACAGTATATCTGTTCGCTCTGTCACTTTCAGTATCTTTAGAAGGAGAAGAGGGTGACTTTGTTCTTCAATGTATACATCATTCTGCTTTATCCTAACCCCTCCGAAAGACAACCAAACACACATACAGTTGAAGTCGGAAGTTTACATACACCTTAGCCAAATACATTTGAACTCAGTTTTTCACAATTCCTGACATTTAATTCTAGTAAAAAATCAGCATAATAGTAGAGAGAATGATTTATTTCAGCTTTTATTTCTTTCATCACATTCCCAGTGGGTCAGAATCTTTTTCAGTTCTGCCCACACCTTTTCTATAGGATTGAGGTCAGGGCTTTGTGATGGCCACTCCAATACCTTGACTTTGTTGTCCTTAAGCCATTTTGCCACAACTTTGGAAGTATGCTTGGGGTCATTGTCCATTTGGAAGACCCATTTGCAACCAAGCTTTAACTTCCTGACTGATGTCTTTAGATGTTGCTTCAATATATCCACATAATTTTCCTCCCTCATGATGCCATCAATTTTGTGAAGTGCACCAGTCCCTCTTGCAGCAAAGCACCCCCACAACATGATGCTGCCACCCCCGTGCTTCACAGTTGGTATGGTGTTCTTCGGCTTGCAAGCCTCCCCCTTTTTCATCCAAACATAATGATGGTCATTATTGCCAAACAGTTCTATTTTTGTTTCATCAGACCAGAGGACATTTCTCCAAAAAGTACAATCTTTGTCCCCATGTGCAGTTGCAAACCGTAGTCTGGATTTTTTATGGCGGTTTTGGAGCAGTGGCTTCTTCCTTGCTGAGCGGCCTTTCAGGTTATGTCGATATAGGACTTGTTTTACTGTGGATATAGATACTTTTGTACCTGTTTCCTCCAGCATCTACACAAGGTCCTTTGCTGTTGTTCTGGGATTGAGTTGCACTTTTTGCACCAAAGTACGTTCATCTCTAGGAGACAGAACGTGTCTCCTTCCTGAGCGGTATGATGGCTGCGTGGTCCCATGGTGTTTATACTTGCGTACTATTGTTTGTACAGATGAACCTGGTACCTTCAGGCATTTGGAAATTGCTCCCAAGGATGAACCATACTTGTGGAGGTCTACAATTATTTTTCTGAGGACTTGGCTGACTTCATTTGATGTTCCCATGATGTCAAGCAAAGAGGCACTGAGTTTGAAGGTAGGCCTTGAAATGCATCCACAGGTACACCTCCAATTAACTCAAATGATGTCAATTAGCCTATCAGAAGCTTCTAAAGCCATGACATCATTTTCTGGAATTTTCCAAGCTGTTTAAAGGCACTGTCAACTTCTGACCCACTGGAATTGTGATACAGTGAATTATAAGTGAAATAATCTGTCTGTAAACAATTGTTGGAAAAATTACTTGTGTCATGCATAAAGTAGATGTCCTAACTGACTTGCCAAAATTATAGTTTGTTAACAAGAAATTTGTGTAGTGGTTGAAAAACGAGTTTTAATGACTCCAACCTAAGTGTATGTAAACCTCCGACTTCAACTGTAGGTTCGAGAGGTGTTAGCGTTCGTATCAGTTGCAGCAAAGGGCAGTTTATGTATGGTAGGATCGAAGGTTGGGTGTTTCCGTGTGGACGGCTGCCTTAAATCTAAACCCTCCTCCCCCTGCCTACCCCATCTCCTCCACCCTGTTAGTTGTGCATCTGTAGGGAAACTGGCTGGCTGGGAGCCCTTTGGCCCACTGTTACATAAGCCTGAGCCCAGCTGAGCCTCACAGGACAGACTGCAGCCTTTATCCTGCCATACTTCCCTGCGCCACAGAGCACAGCAGAGCACAACTCAACTTAATGACGTCAGCCACACGGAAGCTGTGTCCCTGAGCCCTGGTCAAAAAAAGTGCACTACATAGGGAATAGGGTGCCATTTGGGATGTACATTCAACACAGAGGCTCCTATTGACAAGACTGTTGAGTTGTTTAGAAGAAAAAAATTATATATTTTAACTGGGACATAATCACATGACGTTTTGTCCCCCCAGCCCCAACCCAGACTCATCCTTTCTAACACCATCTGTCCTCACGAGGTGAGCCCCAGAATGCACCTGACTATGGACGACTCCATGCCAGATGATGAATCAGTTTCTCTGGTTGTGCTTAGAGTAGTACTCTATGGGCCAGTTTCTCTGGTTGTGCTTAGAGTAGTACTCTATGGGCCAGTTTCTCTGGTTGTGCTTAGAGTAGTACTCTATGGGCCAGTTTCTCTGGTTGTGCTTAGAGTAGTACTCTATGGGCCAGTTTCTTGGACACAGATGAATGCTTTTTAGTTCAGGACCAGGCTTCCCTGAGAGCTCTCAAGAAGAATATAAACCGCATATTTTGGGTCCTGGATGCTGATTGGCTGAAACAGCATTTCACGGGTATTATGAAAAAAGTACCTTTTACTGTTCTAATTATGTTGGTTACCAGTTTAAAATAGCAATAAGGCACGAGGGGGTGTGGTATATGGCCAATATACCACGGCTAAGGGCTGTATCCAGGCACTCTGCTTTGCTTCGTGGCCTGTAGTACAGTATATTGGCCAAATACCACACCCCCTCATGCATTATTATTAAAGAGCAACTGCCTCTAAAAAACAACTTCTCATTTAGAAAACAGCCTATGAGGCATCGATATGAGTCCGAAACATTTACTCTACTGTCAAAATTGACTACAAAGTGTAAGTAGGAAAATGTTTGTCATAAAGTCAGTTTCCTCCAAAACAGAGTTTTGTGAGACTTGTGGTCATGACTGCATCACAATGTAAATGAAGGTTGGGTTTATTTCAATCCAGCCCACATGCCCACAGCTGGCAGCACGCAAGTAATCATCAATTTGGAGTGCAGCTGCTCGCGACCCAATCGTAATGCTCGTGGTAAACTTTGGATATACCTATGGGGCTAGTTAGGGACCATCAGTAAATTACACAATGTTCTGTACATGGGACAATATGTTAAAATTCCAATAACTCCACATTTCACAGACTTAAAAACTCCGCAGACTTAAAAACGTCAAAACAACTATAAATTGCAGAAATTCATATACAAATATTGAAAGCATTTAATGAGAAAACTAAAAGGTGTGTAACATTTTGCTACACCACAAGCATTTTGCTACACTCGAATTAACATCTGCTAACCATGTGTATGTGACAAATAAAATGTCATTTGATTTGGCATGAAAATATTGTCTCACTTACATTGTGTAATTTATTGATGGTCCCTAAATAGCCCCAGAGATAGGCTATCCAAAGTCAAACCAATTTTGACAAGGTTGGACAACATCCAGCTGAAGCTAATTGGCGAAAAGTCTGGCTAACTCTTCCCACCTGTGAACACACACAAGAGACACCTACATCAAACCACACTCCGAAACCAACTAACGTTTGAATTCAGTGATGGCCTCTATCATTTCTTAATTAACCAAATCTATTACAAGGCCAAATCAGGAAGTGCAGTCGCCCTTTAACTATTTGTCTGTAAATGAGTGAGAGGAGGCGATCGGCTTGGGAGCTTTTATAAACATTTTATTTAAACAGGGGTCAAGCTTAAAATGACCTCAGTTGTTGAGGCTGATGTGTCCTCATCTCACATTTTCAGTCACTGCGAATTTTCCCTGTGAAAAATATTTTGTTTACTGTGACCTGTTACCTCAGTGTGAGTTGAAACGATCCATCACTCTTGTTTTTTTAAATATGCTTGACGCAGGTAGAACTCACCTTGAAGGCCACTGCATTGATGTATACTATGAAATTACACACACAAAAAACACTGTCTTAGCCCTAGTGACAAAATTTCACTGAATTGTTCCATATGTTGAAATAGGTAAAAAAAAAGCCTTCCAAAAGCCTAAAGTGGCAAACACCCACTACACGCAGAGAGATGATGGCTCATTTGAATAGACTAATTACTACAAGGCCAGTGACATTCATTAGCCAATGCCTAGATGTCCACTGTCAGTATTTGGGGATGGTGTCTCCTAGCAACACAGTGATTTGATTTCTCTCCCATCCTGGTCATCTATTATTTAGATTTTATTGAACTTTTTATTAAACCAGGCAAGTCAGTTATGACAGCCTTGTTTACAATGATGGCCTTATTTACAATGACGGCATAACCATCGCTAGTTGTATATTTGACCTTTGGTTTGTTTGGCCTTTTGATTTGTAGATAATGGTTTGGAGGTAGCCAGTGGCAGTCTGGACACATTGTGGCATTAGGTGGGAGTACCAGCCAGGTATGACATCATAGATGGATGACTGTAAAGGGTTTATTTGTGTGGCTGCAGGTTGATCCTGGACTGGCCTGAGATCAGTCCTGTTGGTGAGATCGGTACTGGGCTTGTATTCACAAAGAGCCTCAGAGTCGGATTGCTGATCTAGGATCAGGTCCCCCTCTTTCCATATAATCTTAGTCATTATGATCTAAAAGTTTAAAGAACCACTGAACACTCTGATTGGTACTTGTGTTTTTCTGTTGCTCTTTAGAAATTTCAGTCTTGGAGGTGTGTTTCCCATTTGGTTAATGATGTTTGTCCCCCAAGAGACACTGTAGACATGGAAGCCTACTGTATTTCACTTCCTCAAAATCCCCAGAATAAATGTAAGATAACTCAAGAAATCTTTAATTCATTTTGACGTTTTTTGCAGAGGACCTTTTAGTTGCGCAATTTTACATCTAACTAAGATGTTTATTGCTGAGCAGGTCTTTCACACTGTCTATGGTATGTCTATGGTACACTGTTCACCGGACGTGCTACCTGTCCCAGACCTGCTGTTTTCAACTCTCTAGAGACAGCAGGAGCGGTAGAGATACTCTCAAAGATTGGCTATGAAAAAGCCAACTGACACTTACTCTTGAGTTTCTGACTTGTTGCACCCTCGACAACTACTATGATTATTATTATTTGACCATGCTGGTCATTTATGAACATTTGAACATCTTGGCCATGTGCTGTTATAATCTCCACCCGGCACAGCCAGAAGAGGACTGGCCACCCCTCAAAGCCTGGTTCCTCTCTAGGTTTCTTCCTAGGTTTTGCCTTTCTAGGGAGTTTTTCCTAGCCACCGTGCTTCTACACCTGCATTGCTTGCTGTTGGGGGTTTTAGGCTGGGTTTCTGTACAGCACTTTGAGATATCAGCTGATGTAAGAAGGGCTATATAAATACATTTGATTTTATTTGATTATTGGATGGTGAGCAATCACCACAGCTGTTCACCCCATGTTAGTGGGCAAATAGACATCATAAAGTCAAAACCCAACCCCCTTGTGTTCCGAACTCCGTTTTAGACGAGACTGACTTTATGCCCAAAATCATCCTATTTACACTTTGTAGTACATTTTGACACTACAATAACTGTTTCTGACTCCTATCGATAGGCCGTTTTCAAAGAGATGTATTGCTTTTTAAAGCCAGTCGCTCTTTAAACTGATCCTAGATCAGCACTCCTTCTCTAAGACTCTTTGTGAATGCACACTCGGATGGTGAGATTCATTAGGATGGAGATTGAGCCTCATATTCAGAGCTGCCAGACTAGAGGAGAGGTATAGGCCCTGGGTGAGGACTGATTCCATATGAGATCCAACATCGGTCATGGCTGATTTACTTCTAATGGAGCGAGACTGAGAGGGGGAAGGGTTAGCGATGGAGAGATGGGAAGAACAGAGCAGAGGGAGAGATGCTGAAGGTAGGAGGTAATTAAAAGCGATTTGTGTTGGGACAGAAAATATACAATTCCAGCTTGTTTAATCCAACCTTGGAAGTGCCCAGTTGAAACTTCTTGATTCCTCTGATCTTTGTATCTTAAACCTGTAGACATTCCTGCTCTCCCGCAGAGACACGGTCTGCCCATGTACTGAACCAGTGGCTGAAGACAAAGGTTATGGCTTGAATCATTAAATTCGACATGATATGACTTCTAAACATGTACATAATTGAATTGATTATTGACCTACCTGAAAACCAAAGTGTCAGATGCATTGTGGCTTGTCTTCCATGTTGCGGTGAGGAAGGAGCCATTGAGCACTTTGCTTGTCCTCTTCTCAAGGTGTTTACCTTGGTGTTTCCTGCTGAGACTAAACTACTGTATTTTCATGCAGGCTGTTGGAGGTCTGTCAGAGGCAGGGAACAGAGCCATATGTCACCCCTGCCTATTGACTGGATGCCCTTGGGACACATCCCCCACCCCCCACCCCCCATCCCCAGGCCTGTCATGTCACTCTGCTCCTCTACTCAGACAGAGCTTTCTGGAGAGATCAGGTTCCTAGCTGCTCATAGGCCCTGGTGGTCAGTAACCATAACCAAACACATAATTCATGTCAAGTGGATACACTGTGTCTGTGACCAGTACATTATTACTACAGTACTATGAGTTGTGTTCTTCTGAGGTACAGGGTGGAACATATTTGGCTCATCCTGGGAGACAAGGGAGATGTTTCTCACATATAATTTTGTAATACCAGACCAGTAGACAATGGAACATCCAGTGTGTGTCGGTAGGCTACACCTACCTTATGTTTGCAAAACTGTCCTCCTATCAGTGTGATGTATCTGAAGACTTGAGGGTTGCATGATGGAATCCTCATTCCCCATCCTGGGTTTTTGATACTGATCATGAAGACCAAAGGGAATTCTACCAAGGTGTTGCCTTTCTATTCTGTTGGTGAAGGTATTATTTCACAGGGAACATACCTGCCTTCTATTAACAAATACATGTGTTTATTGTTAGGGTCCCAATGTATGGGAGGAAATTTGATTTGAGTGCTAGCTGTTGACATCAAAGCACTCCAGAGCCCACTGTGCCCCATGTGGCTGGTGTTTGCAAAGGGGGCTATATTTGGAATGGCTTTGAGTCTCTCTTCTCTTCTTTTTTGAAGTGGCGAGGGAGATGAAAAATGTTAAATGCTTTTTCTTCTGTTCCGTGGTTGGTGGTGGTGGGCACACCAACCTTTCTACTTCAAAGGTGTGAGTCAGAATTCAACATTTATGACTCAACGGGCTCAGCTGCCGTCTCCTGTGTCGCATGGCACGAGCATTTAAAATGAGCATTCAGTACCCATAGGAGAACAGCTCCATTTAAAAGCTAAGCAATAGTTTGGCACACAAGACTGTTTAGTACTACAGTAAAGTATTACATTGATATTGTAATCCCCTTAGCCCCCAATCCTCTGGCCAGGATTAAATCAATTGCAGATAGTGAACTTTTAAATAGCTTTTTCAGAAATACCTTTGATTTACATGTTCCAGATGGAGCATGTTCCAGATGGAGGGAGTTGACGCTTGATATAGAAATTGTCAGTGTGGTTGCGTGCACTGCAAGACTGCAAAACCTGGTTCCCTTTCAGAACTGAATGGGTCACCCAATGGGCCTGCAAGTGTTAACTTCCTTCCTCTGTCTGGATTTCACTGCTGTGATAATCAAACACACTTATTCAGGAAGTCTGTTATTGATTGGATCCTGACCTTCAGGCCTACATTGCTGTTGTCTCCTCGTTGATTTCATAACGGATCACATGAAGAAGCGTTTTGTTGAAATGGGAACACAAGATATAGCTGTGATTACGAAGACGTTCATGGAGGAAAGATACGAGTTAGGATACTGATATAACCAGGAACAGAAGTGCTTTGTAGTATGTGTCTGTGTGCGTTTTATAAAGAATTTGACTCATTTTGCCTCAGTCTGAAGTATTGCAGTGCTAATCTATTCAAGGGAATTCATTTACACTCGTTGAATTTACTGCGCTGGCTAATGTAGTACAGGTCAAACTTGTGTCGCATTTTGAAAAAAGCCTTTTTTCCCCCATTAAAACATCACATCATAGAGAATGCCCACCTTCTCTTTTCACTGTGACACACCATTATGTCTGGCACTACTTTGGAGATGCACTTAGCTGCTGTCAGCCTGAAGAAGATCAATGTCATTATGTTCTGTATCATCATCAATTCCCAGGTGGGTAAAATGTTCTGGGGATATTCTTCACTCTCAGAGTCAGTTTGGACCAACAAGATTAGGGCCCAGTAATTCTAAGTAATTGCCAGTTGAATAATGTTCCTCACCGTCACACAATGTGAAACTTTTGGATTCTTGGAGCCTTCCAGCTTATCATCGCATGGACTGAATCAGACCTTTCAATAGGACATGTGATGGGGCTTTTAGTAAATGAAAAATGTCAAATTCCTGCACATTATCCATGTCTTTTCAAATGACATGTATCTTGACCAACAAATGGCAGCACATTTGCCTTGCACATGAGAGCGTTATAGGACGTTATGGGGCCGTAACATGTGGCACCTCACAGTGCCGTGTGATGCTGCTCACAATAAGCAGCAAGCAGCCTGGCCTGCACATGACTTGCATTTCATTTAGCACACAATGCACTTCATTGTGTTGACTTGACCCACACTATTTAGGGATTCACATTTAGACCATATCAAACCATTCTCCACCATACATTCTCAACCTGATGACTGTCCTGTAAACGGGGCCATTCAAAATGATTATTATTATACATTTGTTTGTGTGATTTCTGTTTAAACAATACAAAACATACAAATACAAACGACAACATACAGACGCACACCAACATCCTCAATATCACACCTTCCCAGACCCACCTGTTCACACCTCCCATCTCCAGCACCCTCATCACTCTCCACCACATGACCTCAAACAGCACCGTTTTGTTTCTCTCCGTCGCCCACACTCTTTCAACATTTAGATAATAAAGCATTTGACCTTTCCATTGTGCTAACAATGGAGGATTGGTTGATTTCCAGTTTACAAGTATACGTTTTTGATTGACAAGAAAAGTATCTTCCAACCCATCGGGTATCTCACTGCATCCTCATATGCCATGTCTTGAAATATGCAGACTGTTGGATTAAAAGTACATTTACATTGTAATACTTCTGACAGCCAACTTTCTAACTCCGCCAATAACTTTTGGACTTCATGCTATTCCCAGCAGGCATGGATTATTGAGTCATTGTTAGTTTTACACTTAAGACATGACTCTGCCGTTGTGCTGTAATAAATTCTATACACTAAATTAAACTGGATTAATCGTACATTTTAGCAAACAAGTTATGTTCCAACATTCCCTCCATCTTGAACCAATATCAGTTATTTTTAAGTCTTGGTTCCAATAGGGCCATTTTAAATTGATGCTAGATGTTGTCACATGTTGCCTAGCATAAATTGAAGGGGGTGGAGGTCATAATTAAATATGAATCCTGGGAGTCCTAAATTTGCCACTTTTCATCTACTTGAGAATGCAGAGTTACAGCAGTTTGTCATCTGCTTATTATAAACCATCTACGATCTAGCAGTCGGTGAAACACACTACGTTTTCAATGCCCCAGTGACAAAGGAAATTTAAAAAAGGCAATTTTCTCAAACTCAACACACCAAATAAAGCTGTCAGCAGCAATATGCACTACGGAATCTTGCCATCATATCAGACATGGCTGATGAGTGTGATTACAGTTCCTCAGAGGCCCTTGCTCAGAGGCCCTGGCTCACCTAGCTCAGAGGCCCTGGCTCAGAGGCCCTGGCTCAGAGGCCCTGGCTCATCTAGCTCAGAGGCCCTGGCTCAGAGGCCCTGGCTCACCTAGCTCAGAGGCCCTGGCTCAGGGGCCCTGGCTGGATCCTGGTGGGACGCTTGATATTGAGTTGTGTCTTCTCAGCAGAGAAGCGTCTGTGAGAATCTCTCTCTCTCTCTCTCTCTCTGGATGATGGGTAGGTAAATATTGACACCAGTGCCGTCTTGCTCTACAGGGTTTTATAATGTCGCACCTAGAAAGGTACGCAGTTGATCTAGTGCTCCGCTCTTTCCCTGGTTACTACCGACGCAAGAAATGCGTAACACAGCACAGGACTCAATTAGCGTGGCTTGGTAAACAGAAACACGACCACAGAAAAATGCAACAGGGTCTTTGTGTTTGAGTTCACACTGACACACTCCATTATTATAGCGGTTGAATACAGAAATGGGTCAGTAGGATTTGTAATACCATATTTGTTTTTGACTAAAAATAGCCTGAAGACCATATTGATTGGACATTTTAACAGTACAGATGGTTAATAGAACCAGACATGGTGTTCGAGAGGGAGGACATGACTGTTATTTCAACAAATGTTTTATTAAAGGTTTATAAGCTATCCTGGCCTTATTCAAACAAAAATAAACATATTCTGATGTCATCGACAGTTCTGACAGCAACAGTTCTTTCCTGAGAAAATGAAAAGCTGTTAGCCCAGGTGTGTTGACATTTCTTCTTCCAGAGCCATATCTATTCCTTTTTTTATGCTTGGTTGTGGTTATTATTTTGTGATATCCAATTGGTAGTTACAGTCTTGTCCCATCGCTGCAACTCTCGTACGGACTTGGGAGAGGCGAAGGTCGAGAGCCATTCGTCCCCCGAAACACGACCCAGCCAATCTGCACTGCTTCTTGACACACTGCTGTTCAGGGGCCTCATCTGTGTACTTGTTAGGATTACAGGCAGGCAGTATTACATCCACCTGCAACATGCTCCACTACTCTCCCTGTAGACTCATAGTAATAGGACTGGGACCGTTGACTTTAAGTACTTGGGAGTTGGGTTTTTACTGGATTGCAAGGTTTGTTGATGTGTCTATCCTCGAGGATGGAAGGAGAAAGCTAGACTCTCTTAAAGAAGGTATTGCTGTGTTCAGTGACATCATGAAGCTCAGACATTTTAGTGCATTCGGTACTTTTGACAGACATTCAGAACATCAGCAGGACATCAACAGGTCAGAGACCTCATCGATCCCCTCCCGCCTTTTATTTGATTTTGGGAGGTACTTCTTGGGGGGGGTTATAAAGGTTATAAAGTCCAGAGTCCGGTAAGTGAAGTGACTTTTGTCATCCTTTGTAGTCCTTCCTAATATGGTCGGACCAGGCCAGGTAAGGGACTATAAATAGAGCAGGATTGTTGTTTGGGAATATTTGCATTGACCAGCTGGAAGCCTTCTCTGATGCTCTGTTGTTTCCATGGTAGTGCAGTGGGGCTGGAGGGGGGATGCAAATCCCTCAGCCTGGCCTCAGTCTGCCCTGGCTTCAGCAGCTGCCCTACTGACACTACTGGCCTAATGCTAATACAACTAATACTCTATTAGGCTTGCTTAGATAGCTCAGTAGTAGGGAATGGCTATCACAAGGCCTTTTTTTCCCTGTGCAACATCCACATGACCGTCTGTATATGCTGCTCAGAGCTGGTAACCTCCACCAAAAGTATCTGCATGCTTCCAATCCGAAACAGTTCGTGAATATATTATGATGACATTTTGTGACATTTTTGTTTGTTTTGGTCGTCGGCAAGGGTTTTTCCAGCTGTTCGCGCACACAACAACAACAACAAAAAAGATGTGAGAAATACTGCACCTAACATGTTAGTTAGTTACTTCTGTGGCACTAGCGATCCTGGTTTGAGTCTAGGCTTTGTCGCAGCCTGCCGTGACCGGGAGACCCATGGGGCGGCACGTAATTGGTCCAGCGTCGTCCGGGTTAGGGGAGGGTTTGGCCGACAGGGATATTCTTGTCCCATCACGCACTAGTGACTCCTGTGGCGGGCCGGGCGCAATGCACGCTGACATGGTCGCCAGGTGTACGGTGTTTCCTCCGACATATTGGTGCGGCTGGCTTCCGGGTTAAGTGGGCATTGTGTCAAGAGGCAGTGCGGCTTTTTATCCCACAAAAAGGGATAAAAACATTATAAAAAATACCAAAATAAATCAATTGTATTATAGATTTCTTGACTTATATTCTAATTTGGGGAAGTGTACAGTATACTGGCTACGACGTCTCAAGTGGGACAAAGTGTAGCTGGGGTTCATCCAGTTGACCTGTAGACTGTCATTATGTAGTTATGTAGTTATATAATGGTCAGGGGTCAATGCAGCTCCACAAGGCTTTTAAAACACCTTCCTGTTTAGAGTAGAAAAACACATCAACCTCTCCATTGCTTACTCCTCACGTCCTCTCTCCTCGCCTCCTCGAAACCCATTGGAGGAGAAAGTCAGAGGGGAGGGACCTCTGGCTTTCTCATCCAATGGGTTTTCAGAAGAAGGCGAGGAGAGAAGAGGCAAGGAGTAAGCAACTGAGATTCTCATATTCTCTTGTCCCCCATCTCCTCATCTCTATTTCTCTCTCTCTGTGTGTATTTTATTTTTATTTCTCCATCAGTGCTTACTCTCTCTCTCTCTCTCGCTCTCTCTTTTCCTTTCAGTCGTTTTGTTCTACTTTAAGCTTCATCACAACGTCCTATCCCTCTATCTCCTCCCTTCCTTTTCTCTTAAGCCTCAAGAGAGATCTCACTAATAGAATATTGACTCTATAAAGACATGTTGTGTTTTTTCATCATTGGACATGCCATCGGTGTGAGTAGGAGTCAGCTGCTGATTCTCTGATTCAGTCCATGTGTGGTTTCTGTGAAAGGGATGGCTGTAGCCTATGGCTGCCAGTCTCAGGACAACAGTGTGCTTCTTTCATCTCTGCTGACTGAAGGTAGTTCAGACACAGCCTTCAGGTGCCTGGTGTTATGTTGGTTTGAAATAGCCGCCTACTATTTGTTGTCTTACTTGTGCTTGCCTGGTGCAATAAAACCAATATAATAATATAAAAAAGGTGCCACTCCACTCACCTGGCACTCCAGGCATGCTCAATCAAACACTAGTTCTGTTTGTACAGATGGCCTGTAATCACTACTGATTGGCCCTGTCAGTGAGACATTACCAGACATTACCCTAACAGCACTGTCAAATTAGTGTCAATACTCTCCCTGTCTGACAGACCCATTTCTCGCACGCGCACACACACACACACACACACACACACACACACACACACACACACACACACACACACACACACACACACACACACACACACATACACACACACACACACACACACACACACACACATACACACACACACACACAGGCTCGCCTGCCTTCCTGTCCTCAGTGTGCAGTGTGAGATATTTTGGCTGGAGATATGTGTGCAGGAGTACAGTTCAGATCGGCTGAGACAGACAGACAGACGGATGTTATGAACCATGGTGTGTGTGTCCTGGTGCCCCTGATACAGACAGACAAGCTTTGTCCCAAATGGCACCCTATTCCCTATTTAGTGCACTACTTTTGACATGGCTCGATAGAGGTCTTGTCAAAAATAGTGCACTATGTAGGAAGTTATGTACCATTTAGGACGCAGAAACAGTCAGTCAGTGTTGAGGGAGTTGAGACGCCAGAACAGAGGGGACCAGGGACACTAAAGGCTCCTCACTCTACTCAACAAGTAGGAAGACTGTAGGAAGAATACTGCTGAAACAGGCCAGGGCTGAAAAGCTCTCTATCTCTCTCCCCCCCCCCCCCCCCCATCTATGTCTTGGCTTATTTTGGTCCTCTCTCTCCCCCCCCCCCCCACCCCCGTCCATTTCTTGGCTTATTTTGGTCTCTGTCCGATTAAAGTCATTTGGACAGTAGACACAACTACCATTTATGGGAATGGAATAATCAAAATGTAGTGACGGGGAATAATATTAGCTTGTACATCAAATCTCACACAGGAATAAGTCATGGAGGGGATTGAAATATGCTACTGTAAGCGTTCTGTATTACATTTATTTAAAACATTCTTCTTTCTCTTCCTTTTTCTTCCTCTTTTCTCTCTCTTCTCTCTCTTCTTTTCTCTCCCTCTCCTCTCCTCTCCCTCTGTCTCTCTCCCTCCCTTTCTCCCCCCCTCTCCAGATAGTGTCCAACGTCCTGATCTTCTCCTGTTCTAACATCGTGGGCGTGTGTACCCACTACCCAGCCGAGGGCTCCCAGAGACAAGCCTTCCAGGAGACCAGGGAGTGCATCCAGGCTCGCCTCCACTCACAGAGGGAGAACCAGCAGCAGGTAAGGCCTATCATGGGACTGTGGAGGACTTGACATAGTTAGGGCTTTATAAATACATTTAATGTATGTATTCATACTTAATTATACAGTATTATTTGAAATTATAGTAATTAGTTGATATTATGGTAAGTGATAAGGATTGGTATAGTTGGTTTAGTTGCAGAAGATACTTTGATATAGTGTTTTCTGACACACTACACTCACATGCATGACACTTACACTGTCACATGACTCTGAAGGACCTAACAGGAGACAGGAGGTCATAGAGAGCAGGAGGTTCATAGGTTCAGATCACCTGTAATGACGTCTGGTTCTAAACTCAGCAAAAAAGAAACATCCCTTTTTCAGGACCCTGTCTTTCAAAGATAATTCGTAAAAATCCAAATAACTTCACAGATCTTCTTTGTAAAGGGTTTAAACACTGTTTCCCATGCTTGTTCAATGAACCATACACAATTAATGAACATGCACCTGTGGAACGGTCGTTAAGACACTTACTGCTTACAGACGGTAGGCAATTAAGGTCACCATTATGAAAACTTAGGACACTAAAGAGGCCTTTCTATTGACTCTGAAAAACACCAAAAGAAAGATTCCCAGGGTCCCTGCACATCTGTGTGAACGTGCCTTAGGCATGCTGCAAGGAGTCATGAGGACTGCAGATGTGGCCAGGGCAATAAATTGCACTGTTCGTACTGTGACACGCCTAAGACAGCGCTACAGGGAGACAGGACGGACAGCTGATCGTCCTCACAGTGGCAGACCACGTCTAACAACACCTGCACAGGATCGGTACATTCGAACATCACACCTGCGGGACAGGTACAACTGCACGAGTTACACCAGGAACGCACAATCCCTCCATCAGTGCTCAGACTATCTGCAATAGACTGAGAGAGGCTGGACGGAGGCTTGTAGGCCTGTTGTAAGGCAGGTCCTCACCAGACATTACTGGCAACAACGTCACCTATGGGCAAAATCCCACCGTCGCTGGACCAGACAGGACTGGCAAAAAGTGCTCTTCACTGACGAGTCGCGGTTTTGTCTCACCAGGGGTGATGGTCGGATTCGTGTTTATCGTCAAAAGAATAAGCATTACACCGAGGCCTGTACTCTGTAGCGGGATCGATTTGGAGGTGAAGGGTCCGTCATGGTCTGGGACGGTGTGTCACAGCATCATCGGACTGAGCTTGTTGTCATTGCAGGCAATCTCAACGCTGTGCGTTACAGGGAAGACATCCTCCTCACTCATGTGGTACCCTTCCTGCAGGCTCATCCTGACATGACCCTCCAGCATGACAATGCCACCAGCCATACTGCTCGTCCTGTGAGTGATTTCCTGCAAGACAGGAATGTCAGTGTTCTGCCATGGCCAGCGAAGAGCCCGGATCTCAATCCCATTGAGCACGTCTGGGATCTGTTGGATCGGAGGGTGAGGGCTAGGGCCATTCCCCCCAGAAATGTCCAGGAACTTGCAGGTGCCTTGGTGGAAGAGTGGGGTAACATCTCACAGCAAGAACTGGCAAATCTGGTGCAGTCCATGAGGAGGAGATGCACTGCAGTACTTAATGCAGCTGTTGGCCACACCAGATACTGACTGTTAATTTTGATTTTGACCCCCCTTTGTTCAGGGTCATATTATTCCATTTCTGTTAATCACATGTCTGTGGAACTTGTTCAGTTTATGTCTCAGTTGTTGAATCTTGTTATGTTCATACAAATACACTGCTCAAAAAAATAAAGGAAACACTAAAATAACACATCCTAGATCTGAATGAATGAAATAATCTTATTAAATACTTTTTTCTTTACATAGTTGAATGTGCTGACAACAAAATCACACAAAAATAATCAATGGAAATCCAATTTATCAACCCATGGAGGTCTGGATTTGGAGTCACACTCAAAATTAAAGTGGAAAACCACACTACAGGCTGATCCAACTTTGATGTAATGTCCTTAAAACTAGTCAAAATGAGGCTCAGTAGTGTGTGTGGCCTCCACGTGCCTGTATGACCTCCCTACAACCCCTGGGCATGCTCCTGATGAGGTGGCGGATGGTCTCCTGAGGGATCTCCTCCCAGACCTGGACTAAAGCATCTGCCAACTCCTGGACAGTCTTTGGTGCAACGTGGCGTTGATGGATGGAGCGAGACATGATGTCCCAGATGTGCTCAATTGGATTCAGGTCTGGGGAACGGGCGGGCCAGTCCATAGCATCAATGCCTTCCTCTTGCAGGAACTGCTGACACACTCCAGCCACATGAGGTCTAGCATTGTCTTGCATTAGGAGGAACCCAGGACCAACCGCACCAGCATATGGTCTAACAAGGGGTCTGAGGATCTCATCTCGGTACCTAATGGCAGTCAGGCTACCTCTGGCGAGCACATGGAGGGCTGTGCAGCCCCCCAAAGAAATACCACCCCACACCATGACTGACCCACCGCCAAACCGGTCATGCTGGAGGATGTTGCAGGCAGCAGAACGTTCTCCACGGCGTCTCCAGACTGTCACGTCTGTCACATGTGCTCAGTGTGAACCTGCTTTCATCTGTGAAGAGCACAGGGCGCCAGTGGCGAATTTGCCAATCTTGGTGTTCTCTGGCAAATGCCAAACGTCCTGCACGGTGTTGGGCTGTAAGCACAACCCCCACCTGTGGATGTCGGGCCCTCATACCACCCTCATGGAGTTTGTTTCTGACCTTTTGAGCAGACACATGCACATTTGTGGCCTGCTGGAGGTCATTTTGCAGGGCTCTGGCAGTGCTCCTCCTTGCACAAAGGCGGAGGTAGCGGTCCTGCTGCTGGGTTGTTGCCCTCCTACGGTCTCCTCCACGTCTCCTGATGTACTGGCCTGTCTCCTGGTAGCGCCTCCAATCTCTGGACACTACGCTGACAGACACAGCAAACCTTCTTGCCACAGCTCGCATTGATGTGCCATCCTGGATGAGCTGCACTACCTGAGCCACTTGTGTGGGTTGTAGACTCCGTCTCATGCTACCACTAGAGTGAAAGCACCGGCAGCATTCAAAAGTGACCAAAACATCAGCCAGGAAGCATAGGAACTGAGAAGTGGTCTGTGGTTACCACCTGCAGAACCACTCCTTTATTGGGGGGTGTCTTGCTGATTGCCTATAATTTCCACCTGTTGTCTATTCCATTTGCACAACAGTATGTGAAATTTATTGTCAATCAGTGTTGCTTCCTAAGTGGACAGTTTGATTTCACAGAAGTGTCATTGACTTGGAGTTACATTGTGTTGTTTAAGTGTTCCCTTTATTTTTTTGAGCAGTATATTTACACATGTCAAGTTTGCTGAAAATAAATGCAGTTGACAGTGAGAGGACGTTTCTTTTTTTGCTGAGTTTAATAGTAGTTGTGAGGTCAAACTTGGATCAGTTCATTGACAGCCTGCCTCTTAACGGACTGTCTATTGAGTACTTCTTTAAACGGCATAGCATGTTCTCAGGAATTCATTCAAGCATTCACAGCCAACCTTCAGACTTGGATAAGGAGAGGACGTTTCTTTTTTTGCTAAGTTTAGGAAGTCTAGGATTGCATTTTTTTTTTTTTTTACAATCATTAGGACCCATTTGTCAATACTTAGGTCACTTAGGTCACTCAATACTTAGGTCACGCAATACTTAGGTCACTCAATACTTAGGTCAAGTCTTCACACAGTGAGCACAACAGCAGTCTATGTGGGCTAAACTGTGAATCATTTTTCATTGCTTTGGCACAAAATGCATTCAATGACTACATCTTTCAAATGTCATGAATTATTTTCTCACTCAGACACAACCACCACCAAAACTCTATGTACCTACAGGCCAATTTGCACGTTTACATACTCTTTTCAAAACTGTTATACTTAAGTTCAAAACCAAACATAACACAAAATTGAATAAGACAGCAGTTTGCTATATTTCTACAGTAATACCGTATATATAAATATATTCCAAATATAAAACATTAAATACTGTCAAAACAATTAGACCAACCACAGCTGATTCCAATTGTAGCTGAACACCTACCCAGGCCTTTCAATTTCATTACCATCTATACAAAAGGGGACATCTTAGGAATAATGCTGTACTGTAATGTAAACATGGACCCAGACAGAGATAGAGAAGTGGCTGACAGAAGAAGAAGAGTGGCTGGGAGAGGGAGAGGAGTACGTATGATGGTGGAAGAAGACTGAGAGGAAGATCAAGAGCAGTAGTCTCAGATGAAATTAGGGCTACTATAATTGATCATGTAATAAATCATGGTCTATCAATGAGAGAGGCTGGTCTGAGAGATGCCATGCTCAACAATAGATGCCATGCTCAACAGTGGCATCTATTGTGAGAAATTTCCGGCAAAACAACAGGAGAGATGTGCATTATTCTGCAAGGGCATCTGACTGAACTGCACATTACAGAAGTAAATTGAGAAAAGCCTCCAAGCCCACTTGTGTGTAATTGTTTTTGTATTTCTGCTTAGGACACAACGGTTACCTCCCACATGCGGGAGAGGTAGGATTTTCACTGCTGTGCAGGAAACTGCAATCGTTGATATGGTCATCAGAAACAATGGCATAAAACTCACAGAGATTTGGGACAGAGTGTTGGAAGATAACATTACTTTTGGAAATATTCACAATGTAAGCATAACAACTATTTCTAGAGTCCTGAAACAACATCAAGTCAGGATGAAGTAGTTGTACACTGTCCCCTTTGAGAGGAAGTCTGAACGAGTCAAGCAACTCAGGAACCAATATGTCCAGGTAAAATGACTATAAAATACAGAACTGGTTTTGAACAAAACCAAACAGGGCAGAGGCACAAAATGGCATGTTTTAGGTATAATGTAAACTTCCATAATAGCCTAACTCTTATGTTGCCTTGTGGATTTATTTTAGAGAGTCATGAAGATTGAAGCCAGGCAAACACCCCACATATTCATCTTTGTGGATGTGGCTGGTTTCAACTTGGCCAAAACACGGCAGCGAGGAAGGAATGTGATTGGGAAAAGAGCCACATTGGATGTCCCGGGCCAGAGAGGTGCCAACATCACAATGTGGGCAGCAATATCCTCTGATGGATTGCTGTCACACAAACCGCTAATTGGTTTCCTAGATGTGTAAGGGGTGCGTAACTGGTGGCAGGGAAGTCAAACGCAGGAGAGCAGAACTTGGTGAATAGCCGGAGCAGTTTAATATATAAAACTAACGGCATACAAAACAACAAACACATGGGTACAAAACCCGTAGCACACCAGTAACACATAGCACGAGTACTTACAAAATAAACAATTCCCGACAAGGACGTGGGGGAAACAAAGGGAAAATATACAACATGTAATTAGGGAATTGAAACCAGGTGTGTGTGAAAACAAGACAAAACAAATGGAACATGAAAAATGGATCGGCGATGGCTAGAAGACCGGTGACGTCGACCACCGAACACCGCCCGAACAAGGAGAGGAACCGACTTCGGTAGAAGTTGTGACAAGATGACCTCTGTGGAAGGGTTGTGCCAGGTGAGGAAAGGGTTGTAGTGAGGCGAAATCGGTCAACGTTTGTAATTGTGTGGGACAATGTGGCATTTCACCACTCCCGTGCAGTCACAGAGTGGTTTGCAACCCATCCCAGGATGCTGTCACTTTTCCTCCCACCTTACTCTCCATTCCTCAACCCCATAGAGGAATTATTTTCCTCATGGAGGTGGAAGGTTTATGACCACCATCCACATGATCAAATGTCGCAATGAATGCTGGATGCCTGGACAAATCTGCAGAAGATTGCCAGGGATGGACCAGGCATGCTTAAAGATTCTTTCCTAGGTGTATTGCCCAAGATGACATAAGATGTGATGTGGATGAGAACCTGTGGCCAAATGCAGAAGACAGGGTTGATTAGCATTGCTACTGTATCTGTATCGGTAGATGGTGTATTTAGAAATTATTGTATTTTGAAATCACTCAATGCCAAAAAGTGACATAAAACATATTGAAGCATATTGCATCATGTCTGATTCATTCCTGTAACATATACTGCAGTGAATTCTAAACAGTAGAGAGGTGTAACGGATTGGCAGTCGTGGTGAAGGAATGAGGCACAGGAAGCAGCGAGCACAGGGTAGTGGCGTATTTAATGTAGACTCACTACTGAAACAAAATATTCCCAAACACAGGGGAGAAAGTACACACGGCGTAAAATAGCGCCGACACGAACATGAACCGTTAACATAGAAATAATCCCGCACAACACGGAAGCGGATCAGCTCACATAAATAGCCCCGCTAATTAACCACACTCAACACAGGTGCACAAAACCAAAAAAAGGGAAAACCAAAAAGGGGAATCAGTGGCAGCTAATAGGCCGGTGACGACGACCGCCGAGTGCCACCCGAGCAGGAGGGGGCGCCACCGTCGGTGGGAATCGTGACAGTACCCCCCTCCTGACGCGCGGCTCCCGCAGCGCGCCGACACCGGCCTCGAGGACGACCCGGAGGGCGAGGCGCAGGGCGATCCGGACGGAGGCGATGGAAATCCTTCAACATGGATGG
Organism: Salmo trutta; assembly: GCF_901001165.1. NCBI lineage: Eukaryota > Metazoa > Chordata > Actinopteri > Salmoniformes > Salmonidae > Salmo > Salmo trutta. Next base: position 22,074,290 of record NC_042980.1, read on the forward strand.
GTCCAAGACGTCCTCCGCCGGCACCCAGCACCTCTCCTCCGGGCCGTACCCCTCCCAGTCCACGAGGTACTGCAGGCCCTTCGCCCGGCGTCTCGAGTCCAGAATGGCCCGTACGCTGTACGCCGGGGACCCCCCGATGTCCAGAGGGGGTGGAGGGACCTCCAGCACCTCACCTTCCTGCAGGGGACCAGCTACTACCGGCCTGAGGAGAGACACATGAAACGAGGGGTTAATACGGTAATAGGAAGGGAGTTGTAACCGATAACACACCTCGTTTATCCTCCTCAGGACTTTAAATGGCCCCACACACTGCGGCCCCAGCTTCCGGCAGGGCACGCGGAGGGGCAGGTTCCGGGTCGAGAGCCAGACCCTGTCTCCCGCTACGAACACGGGTGCCTCACTGCGGTGGCGGTCAGCACTCCTCTTCTGCCGTCCACTGGCCTCCTTTAGGGAGTCCTGGACGGCTCTCCAGGTCTCCTTGGAGTGCTGTACCCAGTCCTCCACCGCAGGAGCCTCGGTCTGACTCCGGTGCCATGGTGCCAGGACCGGCTGGTAACCCAAAACACACTGAAAGGGTGACATGTTAGTAGAGGAGTGGCGAAGTGAGTTCTGGGCTAACTCCGCCCAGTGAATGTACCTCGCCCACTCCCCTGGCCGGTCCTGGTAATACGACCTCAGAAACCTGCCCACCTCCTGGTTCACCCTCTCCGCCTGCCCATTGCTCTCGGGGTGAAAACCGGAGGTCAAACTGACCGAGACCCCCAGCCGCTCCATAAACGCCCTCCAGACCCTGGATGTGAACTGGGAACCTCGATCAGAGACAATGTCCTCCGTAGTGCTGGAAGACGTGGGTAAATAGGGCCTCCGCAGTCTGCAGGGCCGTAGGGAGACCGGGCAATGGGAGGAGACGGCAGGACTTAGAGAACCGATCCACAACCACCAGAATCGCAGTGTTCCCCTGAGAGGGGGGAAGATCTGTCAAGAAATCTATAGACAGGTGCGACCATGGCCGTTGTGGAACGGGGAGGGGCTGTAACTTCCCTCTCGGTAGATGCCTAGGAGCCTTACTCTGAGCGCACACCGAACAGGAAGAGACATAGGACCTCACGTCCTTAGCCAAGGTGGGCCACCAGTACTTCCCCCTGAGACTCCGCACTGTCCTCGCCACACCAGGATGACCCGCCGTAGGTAGCGTGTGCGCCCATCGAATCAAACGATCACGAACACCGAGCGGCACATACATGCGACCCACGGGAACTAATGCCCGCTCGATGTCCGCGTCCACCTCCCATACCACCGGTGCCACCAGCCTAGACGCTGGAATGATGGGAGTTGGATCGATGGACCGGTCCTCCGTGTCATAGAGACGGGACAGCACGTCGGCTCTAGTGTTAAGGGAACCCGGTCTATAGGAGATAGTGAACCTAAACCGGGCGAAGAACATGGCCCACCTTGCCTGACGCGGATTCAGTCTCCTCGCTGCCCGGATGTACTCCAGGTTTCGGTGGTCGGTCCAGATGAGAAAGGGGTGTTTAGCCCCCTCAAGCCAGTGCCGCCACACCCTCAAAGCTTTTACCACCGCTAGCAACTCCCTGTCCCCCACATCATAGTTACGCTCCGCCGAACTGAGCTTCCTCGAAAAGAAAGCGCAGGGGCGGAGTTTCGATGGCGTACCCGAGCGCTGTGATAGCACGGCACCCACCCCAGCCTCGGATGCGTCCACCTCCACTATGAATGCTAGAGACGGGTCCGGGTGCGCCAACACGGGTGCGTCGGTGAACAGGGTCTTCAACTTCTTGAAGGCTCCCTCCGCCTCCGTCGACCATCGCAAACGCACCGGCCCCCCCCTTCAGCAGTGAGGTAATGGGAGCCGCTACCTGGCCAAAACCCCGGATAAACCTCCGGTAGTAATTGGCAAAGCCTAAGAACCGCTGCACCTCCTTCACCGTGGTTGGAGTCGGCCAATTACGCACGGCCTTAACGCGGTCACACTCCATCACCACCCCCGTGGTGGAAATGCGATAACCCAGAAAGGAAACGGCTCGTTTGGAAAACACACACTTCTCAGCCTTAACGTATAGGTCATGCTCCAGCAGTCTACCAAGCACCTTGCGCACCAGGGACACATGCGTGGAGCGGGTGGCGGAATATATCAGAATGTCATCGATATAGACTATCACGCCCTGCCCGTGCAGGTCCCTGAGAATCTCGTCAACAAAGGATTGAAAGACGGCTGGAGCATTTTTCAACCCATACGGCATGACGAGGTACTCATAATGGCCCGATGTGGTACTAAAGGCGGTTTTCCACTCGTCTCCCTTCTTGATACGCACCAGGTTATACGCGCTCCTAAGATCCAGTTTTGTGAAGAACTTTGCTCCGTGAAATGATTCCACCGCCGTAGCGATGAGAGGTAGTGGGTAACTAAACCCCACCGTGATAGCGTTTAGACCTCTGTAATCAATGCACGGACGCAGACCTCCCTCCTTTTTCTTCACAAAAAAGAAACTCGAGGAGGCGGGTGAGATGGAGGGCCGAATGTACCCCTGTCCCAGGGATTCAGTGACATATGTCTCCATAGCCGCTGTCTCCTCCTGTGACAAGGGGTACACGTGACTCCTGGGAAGCGCAGCGTTAACCTGGAGGTCTATCGCACAATCCCCCTGTCGATGGGGTGGTAATTTAGTCGCCCTCTTTTTACAGAAGGCGATCGCCAAATCGCCGTACTCAGGGGGAATGCGCACGGAGGACACCTGGTCTGGACTCTCCACCGACGTGGCACCTATGGAAACTCCTAGACACCTCCCTGAACACTCCTCTGACCACCCCTGGAGAACCCCCTGTTTCCACGAAATACGGGGATTGTGACCAGCCAGCCAGGGGACCCCCAGCACCACCGGAAAACGCAGGCGAATAAATAAGGAAAAAACTAATGCGTTCCTTATTATTCCCCTGCGTTACCATGTCCAGTGGCACCGTAGACTCCCTGACTAGCCCTGACCCTAATGGTCAGCTATCTAGGGAGTGCACGGGGAAGGGGGAATCTAACGGCACCCGCGGAATGCCCAGCTTAATGGCAAGTCCACGATCCATAAAGTTCCCAGCTGCGCCTGAATCGACTAGCGCCCTATGCTGGGAAGAGGGGAAAAAAATTAGAAAACAAAACAGGTAAGAACACGTGACCAACAGAGGGTTCTGTTTGAATCTGGTGCCGACTCACCTGGGGTGACCGAGAAGTGTTCTGCCTGCCCTCTCGACTCCCAGACTGGCTCCTCCAGTTTGCCGTGTGTCCTCTCCGACCACAGCTGGGACAGGAGGAGCCAGCTCCTCCGGTGTCCCTTGGCACGGCCCCCCCCACCTCCATAGGGGTAGGGGCGGGGGTGCACGAAGGTGGAACGGGCAGGACCCTCTCCGAACGCCCGCGGGCAGCCAGCAGATTGTCCAAACGAATGGACATGTCGATGAGCTCGTCCAGGGATAGAGCTGCATCTCGACAGGCCAGCTCCCTACGGACGTCCGCCCGGAGACTGCATCTATAGTGGTCTATGAGGGCCCTGTCGTTCCACCCCGCCCCAGCAGCCAAGGTCCTGAACTCCAACGCGAAGTCCTGAGCGCTCCTCGTCTCCTGCCTGAGGTGGAACAGCCGTTCACCCGCCGCTCTTCCCTCCGGAGCGTGGTCGAACACGGCCCGAAAGCGGCGGGTGAACTCTGGATAATGGTCCCTCGCCGAGTCTGGGCCATTCCAGACCGCATTAGCCCACTCCAGAGCTCGGCCCGTCAGGCAGGAAACGAGGGCACTCACGCTCTCCTCTCCCGAGGGAGCAGGTCTGACGGTGGCCAGGTACAGCTCGAGCTGGAGCAGAAATCCCTGGCACCCAGCCGCCGCCCCATCGTACTCCCTCGGGAGCGCCAGACGAAGCGCGCCTGAGCCAGACGTAGTGGGAGGAGGAGGTGGCTGCATCGGAGGAGCCGGAGGTGGAGAGAGGAGACCACTTCTCTCCCATCTGTCCATCCTCTCCATCATCTGGTCCATCGCGGATCCTATGCGGTGGAGGACCGTAGTGTGGTGGAGGACGCGTTCCTCCATCGAGGGGACAGGGGTGGCCGCTGCTCCTGCTGATTCCATGCCTTTTAGTGGTGCGGGATCCTGTAACGGATTGGCAGTCGTGGTGAAGGAATGAGGCACAGGAAGCAGCGAGCACAGGGTAGTGGCGTATTTAATGTAGACTCACTACTGAAACAAAATATTCCCAAACACAGGGGAGAAAGTACACACGGCGTAAAATAGCGCCGACACGAACATGAACCGTTAACATAGAAATAATCCCGCACAACACGGAAGCGGACCAGCTCACATAAATAGCCCCGCTAATTAACCACACTCAACACAGGTGCACAAAACCAAAAAAAGGGAAAACCAAAAAGGGGAATCAGTGGCAGCTAATAGGCCGGTGACGACGACTGCCGAGCGCCACCCGAGCAGGAGGGGGCGCCACCGTCGGTGGGAATCGTGACAAGAGGTTTCATTCTTGTTTTGTAAATACATTTTACAAAATAAATCATTGTGTAGTGCTATCTGTTGTTAGTGTTTTTTAGGTCATTGTTTTATGAGTGACAAAGTGTGCTTGTTGGGTGACAACCTTTGCTAATGTTATGGAAGAATGAGTTGATTTGAGACATGTATGAAGTGTTTTAGTGAATTTTGGATGTGAAATGAACTGCTGTGCCAAGCTGAAATTTGGTTAGGAGAATTGTGTGAAGGGTTTTGAAAAAGTGACCTAAGTATTGATAAATGGGTCCTAGCGATTGTAAAAACTGTAAAACTGCAATCCATAGGGGTGAACCTGCCACGTCCGTTTGCGATATTACAACAACAAAGACGTTACTTCAAACAACAAACTGTTTATTTTCCCCTCTTATCACTGCACGTGCGATAGAGCAGCAAAGTATGTACTACGATTTTAACCAAATCAAATTTTATTGGTCACATACACATATTTAGCAGATGTTATTGCGGGTGTAGCGATATGCTTGTGTTCCTAGCTCCAACAGTGCAGTAGTATCTAACAATTCACAACAATACACACAAATCTAAATGTAAAATAATGGAATTAAGAAATATTAAATATTAGATTGAGAAATGTCGGAGTGGCATTGACAAAAATACAGTAGAATAGAATACAGTATATGCATATGGCGTGATGGCTATTTACCAGTCTGATGGCCTTGAGAAAGAAACTGTTTTTCAGTCTCTTGGTCCCAGCTTTGATGCACCTGTACTAACCTCGCCTTCTGGATGATAGCGAGGTGAACAGGGCATGGCTTGGGTGTTTGATGATCTTTTTGGCCTTTCTGTGACATCGGGTGCTGTAGGTGTCCTGGAGGGCAGATAGTTTTCCCCCGGTGATGCGTTGGGAAGACCGCACCACCTTCTGGAGAGGGCGGTGCAGTTGCCGTACCAGGCGGTTATACAGCCCGACAGGATGCTCTCAATTGTGCATCTGTAAAAGTTTGTGAGGGTTTTAGGGGCCAAGCCAAATTTTTTCAGCCTCCTGAGGTTGAAGATGCGCTGTTGCGCCTTTTTCACCACACAATCGGTGTGGGTGGACCATTTCAGATCGTCAGTGATGTGTACGCCGAGGAACTCGAAGCCACGATGCTGAATGCTCATTTCCTCAAAACTGGCCTGGGGCGGCCAGTAGTGGCCAGTGGAGCTGTTTCGCCTATCGCGGATCTCAGGTTTAAATGTATTTTCCCAATGGGGAAATTATGAAATATCAATAGGCTACATGGAGGAGACAAAGATTTCCTAGTAACCAAGGTCTGCGCTTACTTAAGTGACCAGTGGCTTCTGCTCCTTATAGATCCACAATGTCACAGCCTTAGAAAGTAGCAGGCGTCACCAAGGAGACAATCACCCCAGGTGTTGACAGATAGGACAGGTAGTGATGTAAGAGAGTAAGATGAACGCTGAGTCTGAAATGAAACTCTATTCCCTATACAGTCAATATATTGCACTATGTAGCAGTGTTTCCCAACTCTGTTTCTCGAATACCCCAACAGCACACATTGTTATTGTAGCCCCGTACAAAAACACCTGATTCAACTTGTCAAGGGCTGGATGATTAGTTGACAAGTAGAATCAGGTGTGCTTGTCCCGGGCCATAACAAAAATGTGTTTATAGAGGTTGTCATTTTTTTAAACATTTTTTTTACCCCCCTTTTCATAATATCCAATTGGTAATAGTTACTGTCTTGTCTCATCGCTGCAACTCCCGTACGGACTCAGGAGAGGCGAAGGTCGAGAGCCATGCGTCCTCCGAAACACAACCCAACCAAGCCACACTGCTTCTTGACACAATGCCCATCCAACCCAGAAGCCAGCTGCACCAATGTGTCAGAGGAAACACTGTACACCTAGTGACCTGGTCAGCGTGCACTGCGCACAGCCTGCCGCAGGAGTCGCTAGTGCGCGATGAGACAAGGATATGCCTGCCGGCCAAGCCCTCCCTAACCCAGACTATGCTGGGCCAATTGTGCGCCACCCCACGGGCCTCCCGGTCGCGGCTGGCTGCGACAGAGCCTGGGCTCAAACCCAGAATCTCTGGTGGCACAGCTAGCACTGCGCTGCAGTGCCTTAGACCACTGTGCCACCCGGGAGGCCAGAGGTTGTCATTTTGGGCGCAGACCAAAACTGCAGGTTGAATTGACACCAGGATCAGGGATGCCTCAATCTGTGTTCATAGTATAGGCCAGGACATCCTAGCACAGTAGGTTTTGAAATGCCTTGTTCATATTCAGATTCATGCCTAACATGAGTAGCTACTAGCAGGTGGCTTAACTTCTATGGGCTAGGTGGGACGCTAGCGTTCCACCCCCGGTACACCCTATCAACAGCAGGTGAAATATCAAGGGCGCCAAATTTGAAAACTATTAAATGCCATAATTCAAATTTCTCAAACATACAACTATCTTACACCCTTTGAAAGATAAACATCTCCTTAATCTAACCACGTTGTCCGATTTCAAAAAGGCTTTACGGCGAAAGCATAACGTTAGATTATGTTAGGACAGTACATTGACAAAACATTACACACAGCTATTTTCAATGCAAAGACAGGCGTCACCAAAAGCAGAAAACCAGCTAAAATTATGCACTAACCTTTGACAATCTTCATCAGATGACAGTCCTAGGACATTATGTTAGACAATACATGCATTTGTTGTTCTATCAAGTTCATATTTATATCCAAAAACAGCATTTTACAATGGCGTTGATGTTGAGAAAATATTTTCCCTCCAATACTGCCAGTCAATCAGCACAACAAATTAAATAATTACTATTCGAAACCATTGGAAAAAATATTATATTGTCATTCAAAGAATTATAGGTTAACATCTCGTGAACGCAACCGCATTGCCAGATTTAAAAATAACTTTACTGGGAAATCACACTTTGCAATAAACAAGGTGCTGTGTTCAGAAAAATAGGCTAGGCGATACAGACTAGGCGCCATGTTGGAGAGATCTAAAATCCAAAATACTATTGTAAATATTCCCTTACCTTTGATTATCTTCATCAGAAGGCACTTCCAGGAATCCCAGGACCATAACAAATGTAGTTTTGTTCGAAAAAGCTCATAATTTATGTCCAAAAAGCTCCGTGTTGTTAGCGCGTCCTGTAGGCTACTCAAAAAAATGAACGACGCCCGCCGGACTTGTCTTCACCAAAGAGGGAAAAAAATATATTTACGTTCGTTCAAACATGTCAAACGTTGTATAGCATAAATCATTAGGCCTTTTTCAATCAGAACTTCAATAATATTCAAGGCGGATGATTGCATTCTCTTTTAAAACGTATTGGAACGAGAGTGCCCAAACATGCACTCGCGCGCCATAGCAGTATAGGCCATCCGCTTATGACCAACTTACCAGGCCTCTCGTTCGGTCAGTTTTCACAGTAGAAGACTCAAACCACTTTGTAAAGACTGTTGACATCTAGTGGATGGCGTAGGAAGTGCTAAATGATTAATAAGTCCCTGTGTGTTTCAATGGCATAGGCTTAAAAGTAATTCAACACATCAGATATCCACTTCCTGTTAGAATTTGTCTCAGGGTTTTGACTGCCATATGAGTTCTGTTATACTTACAGACACCATTCAAACAGTTTTAGAAAATTCAGAGTGTTTTCTATCCAAATCTATTAATAATATGCATATCCTAGCTTCTGAGTATGTGTAGGAGGCAGTTAAAAATGGGCACATATTTATTTTTTAAATTCTCAATACTGCCCCCTAGCCCCAACAGGATATGCTTTGTTAGTCACCCAGCATAAGGGCTGTCTACACAGTAACTAGATGAATGGCAAAGGTATAATGACTGAAGCTCTGCAAGTCACAAAGCAGAAAGAAAGAAAGTGAGAGAGAGCAAGAGATAAAATCAAATAACATTTTATTCAAATACAACAGGTATTACTTTACCATCAAATGCTTACTTACAAGCCATTAACCAACAATGCAGTTTTGAGAAGAAAATATATATATATATTTACTAAGTAAAGAGAGAGAGATACAGAGAGATATACAGAGATAGTTAAAAAGAGATAGAGAAACTCTTAGCTAACAGCTAATTCGCTAGGATTGACAAGAAGTTAAAGAAGTGGGTTTGTGTGTTGTTGTTGGCCTATCCTAGCCCCTCGGTAACACCCGTCCACCTACACCTGCTGCTGTGGTGTAAACAGAATAGGAGGGCTTCGTCCCAAATTACACCCTATTCCCTATATAGTGAACTAATGTGGACCAGAGCCATGGTAAAAATGTGTGCACTATATAGGAAATAGGGTTCCATTTGGGATGCAGCCAAGGAGATGGCATCAAGGGCTGGCCCACACTTGTCAACCAGTGATAACATCTCTCAGCAGGCAGGGATACTGTGCCGTGGGCGTCATCGCAATAGAGGGATGGAAAGATAGAAGCAGGGGCAAGCAGCTGTCTGTTCTAGTCCTAAACTACCCAGGTCTTCTCCTGTTGGATTGGCCAGAATCAAGACCTCTCCATTTCTCTGTCTCACCGTCTGTCTCGTGTAATGACTCCTATAAACTAAATCTCTGGTTTGTCCGTTTTCTCTCTACTCTCTCCCCTGCCTCTCTCTCTCTCTCTCTCTCTCTCTCTCTCTCTCTCTCTCTGGGATTTTCTCTCCTTCTCTCTTTTTCCCCTGGGTGTCTTCCCTCACTCTCTCGCCCCCTCCTCTCTCTCTTCATCCTTCTCTCTCTCTCTCTACTTTCTACCTTCCTCCCCATCTCTTGCCCTCTCTCTCTCATTCCTCTATCTCTGCAGGAGCGTCTCCTGCTCTCCGTGCTTCCCCGTCATGTTGCCATGGAGATGAAAGCTGATATTAACGCTAAGCAGGAAGACATGATGTTTCACAAGATCTACATCCAGAAGCACGACAACGTCAGGTACCGGTCACCAATGACATGATCAGGGAGAGTGGGGACACATGCAGTCAATGCCATGCTCCAAAGCTATGTCCAGGTCATTCTCTTAATCAATTACCATGCTACTTTACTCAGCATTACCTAGCCTCTGAGGACAGCTATACATGCTATCCAGTGTGTGTCTGGCATATCTCTGTCACTCCCACACACTTCAGGCTTGGAGACTTTGTCAAACTTTTGTCAAGCCTTTGTCTTGGCATTTAAAGGCATGATGAAAGCCCTTGGAATCCATGTATAATCATGAAGTATAAATGCTTGATGATCCATTTATATCATCATCCCATTATTACCATGTTGATAGTATGTGTTTAACCTCCAATGGTAGTGGAGGTTAATCATCATCCAATAGCAAGCATTAAATATGTGATGTAGTCTAGAGAATCAGAGTAGGCACCATCTTGTTGATTATGGAACGACTGCACAAGGCTTGCATTTGGTAGAGAGAGAGAGCGAGAGAGAAAGAGAGAGAGAGAGAGAGAGAGAGAGAGAGAGAGCGAGAGGGTTGTTTTCTCTGTGGCTGTCTGCCTTGTGGACACCAAGAAGACTCCTAACGTCATGCTGTGTGTTGTGTTCTCAGAACCATGCCTGGTAGGCTTCTAGCTCTTCTGTCTTAGGGCAGACTAGACCCAAACACACATAAGAGGTGCTATTGTAGCTTTGAAGAGTCTCTTTGAACCACACGGGTAGAGTCGGAGGTCATGTATCTTTCACTCTTTTTTAAAACAAAACAGTCTTTTCATTGCCTGTGTCTGTGTGTATGTGATCATTATCAGTTTGTTGCCATGTTAGAGCAGAGAGAGTTGAACCTTGAAGTCAGAGAGGGTTTAGCTCAGAGGCCTGGCAGTTCATGGAATATCTACCGCTACGGAAGGAAGGTTCAGGCACAATGCATGTGATGCCTGCTGTTTTTGAGAAGAATGAAAGGTCGAGAAAACACACACACACACACACACACACACACACACACACACACACATAATTCCATATAGCGCTAACATTTATCTCTAAAAGTCTCTCACACATTTTAAAATTAGTCACTCTAGATAAGCTAGCCACACTGTAGAAAACACTATCGATGACAATTGGTTATGATAACGATGGCAATGCTGATGATGAAGATGCTGTGCGACAAAGAAGTATGTATATTTTCTGATCGTGGTGATTCTGTCCGGCGACTGATCTCAACTGGCCCTGCACGAGGCTGCTTGAAAAAGCGTTGCCCCTGTTTTTAACTGACTCACCGGGGGTCTAGGATTACTGGCCGCTAGGCTAAGCTAAGCCTGGCTGACTGTGCGGCTAATACCCTGCTAAAGAGAGGGAGGCCTGGAGTAGCAAGCCGCTAACAGTGCCCGGCCACCTTCTGTAATTGGGCAGCAGACAGACAACAGGAAAAGAGTGGACAGCTCCTGGCAGGGATAGAGAGAGAAAGAGAGAGGGCACTTGGCTGTGGAGAGAGAGAAAGGATAGAAGACTGGGGCTGCTGTGTCTAACATTACTACATTACTAGTGCATGTAGCTGTCAAATCCTTGCTTCCTCTCTCATAAGCATCAAGGACCTCCTCTCCTTCAATGGGCTTTGAGAGGAATTGAGGAAACAAGGATGGAGAAAGCAATAATTATTTGACAGCTAGTAACGTTTTCAGACACTGCCCGGGTTTCAGTGTTTATTTGTGTGCTCCAGTTAGATGGGGGAGATATAGTGGAGGATGTACTGTATATAGCCTAGCATGTGAGATGGGGTTGCTGAGAGAGCAGATAGCATCTTGTCCTGCAGCATGTCATGTCCATGGCCGCTCCTCCCGGCTCTGACTGCTCAGCTCCTCCCGGGCCCTGCTCTGCTCCTCCCGGGCCCTGCTCAGCTCCTCCCGGGCCCTGCTCTGCTCCTCCCGGGCCCTGCTCAGCTCCTCCCGGGCCCTGCTCAGCTCCTCCCGGACCCTGCTCTGCTCCTCCCGGGCCCTGCTCTGCTCCGCCCGGGCCCTGCTCTGCTCCTCCCGGGCCCTGCTCTGCTCCTCCCGGGCCCTGCTCTGCTCCTCCCGAGCCCTGCTCTGCTCCTCCCGGGCCCTGCTCTGCTCCTCCCGGGCCCTGCTCTGCTCCTCCCGGGCCCTGCTCTGCTCCTCCCAGGCCCTGCTCAGCTCAGCCCACTCTGCTGTTAGTCAGGAGGCCTCCCTTTTGCTTTTCTGCCTCCTCCTCCACCTTCCTCCTCCTCCTCGAACAAAAGCCCCATGGCTTTCAGCAATTAGGCCGAAATGTCCCGACTACAAGTATGTTATGCAAGTTAGTAGCAGTGGGGTGTAGGGATGTTTGTCGAGAAGTTTTGAAGCTCATCTCAGTGAAGTGGGGTATTGATATGTCTACTAGAAAACAACACAAAGGTGTTTTTTTGCCAGTTTAAAGTTTCAAACTTTATTCGCCATGTGCACAGGATACAACAGGTATAAAACAGCATAGTGACATTCTTACCTTGAGACCTCTTTCCAAACAACGCAGTGATAATAATTTATACAATGTGTGGGTCTAATCCTGAATGCTGATTGGTTGAAAACGCATTCCAACCGGTGTCTATTCCACAAGTTACCTCCGGCAAAATCTATGATGTTAAAATGCCTATTTACTCTGTTCCATCTGACTCCGCAATCCACTGTCTCATCAGCCCAGCCTGGCAAGTATTGAACCTGATCTCCACTATAAAAAGCATCTAGACATCTCACATTTCCTTTAGACTAACATTTAGCTTTCAACAGCGGAGATTTATGTAAACATTGCTGTCTGTCTCTCCGACATTTGCAACATTGTTTCTGTATTCTAATTTGGTCTCCAGCTGTCCCATAGTAATGAATGTGTAGGGGTCGGGAGTGGGGATGAGACAGACAGGATATATACAAAGAAATGTAAATTAAAAAAAGTTTAAAAGAAACGAAGTTCAGCTAGTTTGCAGTTTTTCCAGCTTCAGTTTGAAGTGATTGTGTTCTGTGTTGTTGGCTAGCTCCTCTGAACAACAATGTCCTGACGAGAGAGCACATTTTCTATGCCGGTCGAAATTGCGCCACATTAGCTCATGGTTATGGATGTATCCATATAAATGTCACTAGAAAACAGCTTAAACAAATGCAAGTGCTGCTACTGCTGTTATTCTGTTTGCACTGTTTGAAGTGACTGTAAGTTAGCCGTAGTTGGCTAGCTAGCAAGCAAGGGATAAGAACGTTGCCAACCAGTGGAACATTTAGTGGAACATGGAACATTTAGAACGGAACATTTAGAACGAATGACTGGGTTGCATCCATAGATACAGAACAAAAAGACAACGACTGGGTCGCGTCTCTGGCAACCGAACCGATAGAACTAATGACCAGCCAGCTTGGGGAGCAATAGTAGGATATATAAATACTTATGGTAATATACTAATGGTAGTATATACAGTACCAGTAAAAAGTTTGGATACACCTACTCATTCCAGGTTTTTTCTTTATTTTTACTATTTTCAACATAGTAGAATAATAGTGAAGACATCAAAACTAGGAAATAACACATATGGAATCATGTAGTAACCAAAAAAGTGTTAAACAAATCAAAATATATTTTATATTTGAGATTCTTAAAAATAGCCACCCTTTGCCTTGATGGCAGCTTTGCAAACTCTTGATATTCTCTCAACCAGTTTCACCTAGAATGCTTTTCCAACAGTCTTGGAGGAGTTTGCTGAGCACTTGTTGGCTGCTTTTCCTTCATTCTGTGGTCCAACTCATTTCAAACCATCTCAATTGGGTTAAGGTCAGGTGATTGTGGAGGCCAGGTCATCTGATGCAGCACCATCACTCTCCTTCTTGGTCAAATAGCCCTTACACACCCTTGAATGAGTAGGTGTGTCCGAGCCATAGTCAATGAACAGCATTCTCACATAGGTGGGGAGCATCATCTGTAGATCATTTGGGGCGGTATGCAAATTGGAGTGGGGAGTCTGGGATGATGGAGGTGATGTGTGCCATGACCAGCCTTTCAAAGCACTTCATGCCTACAGATGTTAATGCTTCAGGGCGATAGTCGTTGTGGCAGGTAGCCTTAGAGTTATTGAGAACAGGGGCCTGCTCTGAGAACGCACCCTGGAATACCGTACGGCCCCGAGGCCTTGCGAGTGTTGACCAGATTAAAAACCTTACGTCGGCCTCGGAGAGCGAGACCACCCAGGCCTCTGGGACAGCGGGGGCCCTCATGCACGGCTGTGTTGTTTTTGTCGAAAAGTGCATAAAATGCATTGAGTTCGTCTAGTAGAGAGGCATTGTTGGATAGATCACTTCCAGGTCTACCTTTGTAATCCGTAATGGACTGTAGCCCCTGCCACATTGAGATGGTGTTTTTTACATTGGATAAAAGTAGACTCAGAGCTAGAAAACAGTATTTCATACACTACAGTTGAGGAACAATGGGAAAGTAATTCTGCTTTGAAAGTTGATACATTTGTAACCCCACTTTTGAGAAAATGGCTATTGAATATTTTAGTACACATATTGAAGAGCTCTTTGTCTACACCCATTCAGCATTGTTCACACCCTCTTAAGCCTTAGCCCCACTCGTCTCTTTAAGGATTCACATGAGGCCATGAGGCATGAGGCCATGTGCTAAACAGTGAGTACGGTAGTGTACAACCAAAGATTTCAAGACTAAAGGCTGGTTTATACTACGTCTATCGACATGTCTGTATGCAGTTATCGCAGTGACATCATTAATTCTATTGTCGTCCAACATCAAACTTGTCGAAGTAACAAACAACGAAATAAAAGCAGGTCATTCTACCGGAGAATTTTAAGAACTTGGACACTGTCTCGTTGGCCTAACGTTATATCCTAATTTGACTTTGGTTCAGGTCATGTTGATCTTCACATTACCGTTTCTGGTAACACAATATATCAAATAAAATCAAAGTTTATTTGTCACATGCATAGGCTACAGAAGTTGTTAACGGTACAGTGAAATGGTTACTTGCATAGTGGAGTCATTTGTTTAGACATGTAGCTGGCTAGCTAAACAATTAACCATAATCCCAACTCATAACATTACTACACTGCATTAATCTACAGGTAGCTAAAGCTAACAAACTAGCTAGGTTCAATATTAACTAGCTAGCTAACATTAGGCTATAACTAGCAATGCAAATGGCTCTGAGATATGAATATTATTACTACACAGATTATACACGTAATGTTAGCTAGCACGCCAGCTAGCTAACGATAGCTAGCTAGCTAACAATAGCTAGCTAGCTAACAGTACGCTTTAACTTCCAATGAAAACGATTTTCTGACAAAATCAGAAACGTATAATATCTGAAAATGTAGCTAGCTAGACTCTCTTACCCATATACATGGATAAACGCTTCTCCATCTCTGTCACGGATGCCATGGTTGCCCTTAGTTTGAAGATGTAATCCGGAGACAGATGTTTTATGCAACAGCCTTCTGTGTTCTCTTTTCGGTTCCCTCCGCATTTGCAATCAAACGCCTGAATTTTCTCCATCTCTTTAGCTATCATACACTGCTTCGACTGGGCATTCCACTGATTTCAAAACTCGGTCCTCCAGAAAGTGGAGAGCCATAGCAACACTTGTGCAGTTCTTTGTGATATCTTTCAAAAAATCTGCTTTAGAAAGGATTACCTACACATACTAGACAGCTCATGCTATAGACAGAAGTGTGCTACATGGCAGACCAATCTGAACGCATCTCTCCAGCCCATCAATTATCTTAGCCAATCGTGGCTAGCGGGAAGGTTCCTGACTTTTTCCGTGGCTAAACCAACTAGGCTCGTAATTTAACAATTTGATTTGTATTTACAGACGGCATACAAGTTTGTTATTAAGGCCCATGAAATTTCACGTTCCAGAAGACATTTCTGCCCCAAAAACGCATTTTGATAAAAAATGATGTTTTATGTTCAAATGCCTTTCCTGTGAAGTAGTGAAGCATGACATATGTCTAGTTTCCTGAAACAAGTCACATATTGTCCTTTTGCCTGTTTGCCTGTTTGGTGGGTCTGTGGAGGTCACAGCGGGACTACTTGTACACCTTCGTGTATTCAGATTTGGGGTCGGCTGTGATAGCCCTAAGTGCATTAGCTCTGCCCTTTAGCTTACCTCTGTGTTAATCCAGAGCTTTTGATTGGTGAAAGCAGCAAAAGTTCAATGTGGGGACTACATCTGCGATGCATTTTCTTCTTTTTTTCTTTACCCCTTTTTTCCTCCCCAATTTCGTGGTATCCAATTGGTAGTAGTTACAGTCTCATCGCTGCAACTCCCGCACGGACTCGGGAGAGGCGAAGGTCGCAAGCCATGCGTCCTTCGAAACACAACCCAACCAAGCCGCACTGCTTCTTGACACAACGCACAACCAACCCGGAAGCCAGCCGCACCAATATGGTGACCTGGTCAGTATGCACTGCGCCCGGCCCGCCACAGGAGTCGCTAGTGCGCGATGAGACAAGGATATCCCTGCCGGCCAAACCCTCCCTAACCCGGACGACGCTGGGCCAATTGTGCGTCGCCCCATGAACCTCCCAGTTGCGGCTGGCTGCAACAGAGCCTGGGCTCGAACCCAGAATCTCTGGTGGCACAGCTAGCACTGCAATGCAGTGCCTTAGACCACTGCGCCACCCGGGAGGCCTGCGATGCATTTTCTGATGAAGCCCGAGACGGAGGTGGTTAGCTTGTTCATGCTGTTGCCGGAGTCCCGAAACATATTCCAGTCAGCGCTAGCAAAGCAGTCCTGCAACTTAGCCTACGATTCTCAAAACCATTTCTCTAAGGAGCACAGTTACTTCCTCTCTGGTGGCACAGCTAGCACTGCAATGCAGTGCCTTAGACCACTGCGCCACCCGGGAGGCCTGCGATGCATTTTCTGATGAAGCCCGAGACGGAGGTGGTTAGCTTGTTCATGCTGTTGCCGGAGTCCCGAAACATATTCCAGTCAGCGCTAGCAAAGCAGTCCTGCAACTTAGCCTACGATTCTCAAAACCATTTCTCTAAGGAGCACAGTTACTTCCTGTTTGAGCTTCTGTTTATAAAGAGGAAGCAGGAGTATAGAGACATGATCTGATTTGCCAAAGGGGGGAAGAGGGAGGGCCTTGTATGGTTGCTTGTGGATTGAGTAACAGTGGTCTAGGACTTTATCGCCCCTAGTGGCGAAGGAGACGTATTGACAGAAGTTGGGCATTTTGCAGTTTGTGCCATTGTCCCAACCCGAGGACAGATACATTTTGCATTATGACATGGCCTTTGGCTGACATTTTTTATTCCGATATTCATATATTGAACTCAATTCATGAACTGAACTCTGAGTTCTGTCGCTCTCACTCTGTTGTCTCTCTCATGCAAACTCTCCACTCCATCCCTGTGTGGTATAGTAAGGAGAGAAGTCCATGCTGCTGCAGCTCTGCATGTGTCTGTGTGTCTGCCAGGTGATTGGCTGCAGGCTGCAGTGCAGTTGTGCTGCAGTCCACAGTGGCATCCAGCCTAGTCTTTTAGTACCTTACATTACATAACATCCCCTACAGGAGCTGTTAGTCTATATCCGTGCTGTTCTAACTAGTACTGACACACTCTCCTTGTTCAGCACAGCACAGCACTAAAGCAAACAGCACAGGATATACTGCTGAGCTCTGTCCTTCACTTCTCACTTACCCTCTGCTCCTCCCCCTATGGACATTCCTTTGTGGACATTCTACCTCCCCCCTCTCCCCTCTCCCACCAACAGACATTTACAGTGCCTTCAGAAAGTATTCATACCCCTTGACTTATTCCACATTTTGATGTGTTACAGCCTGAATTCAAAATGGATTCAATATTTTTGTCTCTCATCCATCGACACACAGTATCCCATAATGACAAAGTGAAAACATGTTTTGTCCTGCTGAAAGGTGAATTCATTTCCCAGTGTCTGGTGGAAAGCAGACTGAATCAGGTTTTCCACATTTTTTGCAGTATTACTTTAGTGCCTTGTTGCAAACAGGATGCATGTTTTGGAATATTTTTATTCTGTACAGGCTTCCTTCTTTTCACTCTGTCAATTAGGTTAGTATTGTGGAGTAACTACAATGTTGTTGATCCTAGAGCTGTTGTGGTGACCGTATTACCGCCATACCAGAGGTCACGGGTCATGGACGCAGTCAAATTCCACGTGAACGTTTAGTCATGGTAAATAGGCTTCTCCAAGCTCTGATGCTGCTGATGGTCATTAGTAGCCTACCAAACTTCCTAACTGCCTGGTACTCAGCACTCTATTGTCCCTCTAATCACTCTGACATAAGTGTAAATGTAATCAAAAATCTAATCAATCACTTCATGAGAGTCCATGAGCTCATGTTGCGCAACATTTCTATAGGCTATGCAATTGCGTGAGAAATCCAAGTTTTGGTGGACTCTATTAAAAAGAGGAGGATCCCATCAGCTTTATATAGGCTAGGCCTACTATTGATCAACTTTCCTAATGTTAAGCGTATTGCTTCGCTTTACAACAGGAGTATAGCCTACCTGGCTGGCATGAAAATGAACCACAGGAAAAGCGTCCTCCATTCGTTATTTAAGTGTATAGATCACATTTATTTTTTCCCGTTGCCCATTTCGAGACAGGTGCATGATAATGGTCCATTCTAAACCAAAACAAATTTCACACATATATTATCTAGTATATGTAAAGACAAAATTAAATCAAGAATAGTCTGACAATATTAGCCTAACACTTGTGAATGATGCCCAGCATAAGAAACTGCCTTTTCTTGCAACTTTTTTGAATCATAGTCACTCACCTCATGTAGCCTAGCCCATAGGCTTATATGTTTTTCAAAGGTTTGTATCACAACTAAAGTGGCCAAATAACTTCATAAAATGAAGCACATTAATCTGCTTTAGGAGGGGTTTAGAGCCTAACTGGTATACACAGGCAGCGCGTGAGTTTAGAGCCTAACTGGTATACACAGGCAGCTCGTGAGTTTAGAGCCTAACTGGTATACACAGGCAGCGTGTGAGTTTCAACTTTGGAGAAGATAATTTTCACCATAAAAATGCACCTTTATAATAAAAGCATTACATGCATAATCGCATTTGTGGTCACTTTTGATGATGGTGTTTTCCCCATAATGGAACATTCGCGCTTATAGCTAAACGTTCTGATCTGTTGCGTCAGCCACATTGCGTAATAACGTTTTTTTTTTATGCTAGTGGTTGTATTCATTTTGGGTCTATCGCACCCCACAACTGTCCCAGACTATGTTTGGAATATCTATTTCTTGCACAGAATAGAATAGGTTGACTTTTGTAATATGGGGGATATTAGATTGACATAGGCTAGTGATTTTGCTGTTCATTAGGCCTACTTATCTTGTTGGCTGACAAAAAGTAAATGTGGACAGTTCTTCCAATATCTTCAACATGCACCTTGGAATTGGATAAGGATGCGCGCAGTTGCGTCCCTGATGTGTCTGTCTTCACTTGTAGCCTGTGAGAAAGACCCGATCACGTGATGATTGCGCAGCACTCAGGGGTTGCGCAGCACTCCGGCCCGCAAAAGGCATATATTTTTTTAGGGTGCATTACGGCCACAAAGGGGATGCCACCGTGAAATTCGAGGCATTATCAAATGCTTGTCAAATTGTGAATGAGAGACTGATGTATTGTGTACAGCCTGCACAAAAAAAAACAAAGCAGTGCTCATGCCTTTCAAGCGACTTTTTTCAAATCATCATTAGAGTCTCGTCATGCAGCCTTAGAATGTATTATAAATCAAAACATATAGCCCAACGTTTGTGGAACAACTAAAGTTACATTAGTAACTCTAAATTGAGTATATAGGAGTACCTATTTCTTTGTTAACCGCTCAACACAGAATAGCCGCATGTGCGCACTCCCTCAAATCTTTTGGAGAAAATATTTATATTTTATATTTTATGATTGTATTCTTCATACAATAAAGTAATATAAAATAATATCACAGAATTCTAAGCAAATCTTGTCTGCTAAATGAAGTAGTGTAGCCCACAGCCATTTTGCACAGCCACATCAGGACCTAACATAAGGACAACTCAGAGTATGCTATTCTTTTCATCTGAAATAGAATACATTTTCTTCATATCATTCTTCTTTAGATCTGTCTAAATAAATAAGCGATTTATTGTGAAGGTGTAGGCTATATTATATGGATTTATTATACTTTTTTAAATGTAGATGTTCCAAATGTCTGCAAGTGTGGAAGCCAGGAGATGCTAAATGTGTTTATGTTAATTAACGGTGAATTACCATGAGACTGACAGTTATTTGCTTGACAATCAACAGATGATGAAATTTCATGACCGCCACAGCCCTAATTGATCCATCCTCAGTTTTTCTGGTGGCAAGTGGTGTACTAGTGGACATTAGAACATAGCCCTGGTCGCTCTTGGGGTTGGGTTAAATGCAGAAGACACATTTCAGTTGAAGGCATTCAGTTGTACAACTGGCTAGGTATCCCCCTTTCCCCCTTTCTTCCCAGCTGATGTTGTCACCTGGGTGTAGAGAAAATGGCTGCTGAGAATATGGATGATATTGGATGGGAATGGCTTTGTAATGTACAATATCTAAAAGACTGGCACTAAGCTTGTCTTTGGGGCATGCTGGTGTAGAGCTATGCTTAGACCACGGACAGCAACAGGAAGGTGTGCAGCCAGGGACAGAGAGGAAGAAATACAAACTGACAAGCAGCCAAGTGTAACAGCTACACATGGGTTTGGTTGGGCATGACAGGATCATCACAACAACAGAGAGAGAGAGAGAGAGAGGAGAGAGAGAGAGAGAGAGAGAGAAGAGAGAGAGAGAGAGAGAGAGAGAGAGGAGAGAGAGAGAGAGAGAGAGAGAGAGAGAGAGAGAGAGAGAGAGAGAGAGAGAGAGAGAGAGAGAGAGAGAGAGAGAGAGAGGTGTATAAATGACCACACAGACAGGTAGCTGAACTGGACACTATCCTGATATGACAGTAGTATTATAACTAAAATGACAGAAGGTGTGGTAGGAGAACTGTGAAGAGGGGAGGTAGAGAAGGAAAATAGTGAGAGGTGGATATGCAGGGTGAGATGAGTGAAGTGGAGAGAGGCATAGAAGGTAGGAGTGAGGGAGAGAAAGGGGAAGGAGGGAGAGAGAGGGGAATGTATGCAGAGTGAGGTGAGTGAAATGGAGAGAGGCAGGGGGGCCATGAGGGCGGCAGGAGGGGAGAGCCCAACCATCAACAGTGCTGAGGGGTCAAGCTATGCGGCAGGAGATGAAAGGCTGATTGTCTGTGGCAGTGCCAGGAGGTCCGGGGGAAACAAGGTTAGGGGTCAAGACAGAAGCCCCTTTTGACATGGCAGCGAGATGACCCGTAACAGGTTCTGCGGGGCTAGCTATGTAAGCAGGAAGTGCTTTCTCTTTCTCTCTCTCTCTCTATCTTTTTTCTCTCTCTCTCTCCCTTTATTCTTTCCCAGGGGGGATGTTGGATGTTGGACGCGGTCCCTGGCATGGCTGCCGTTTTCATGCGAGCCGAGGCCTAGCTCAGAAGCAAGCAAAGCATGGAGGCGTACTGTAACAAACAAATTCCTAACAATATAATGCCATTCACTCCCTCGCAGCTCGGGTGTCACGTTTTAACTGAAACTCTGGGTTTCAGCAGTTTCACCCCAAGCTGTAAAAGGGTTGTTATTCCATCCTGGGCCTTGTTGTTGTGCAGATTATCCACCTTTTGGAAGCGATTTACAATAGATTTACTCTAGTTGGGACATTGCCCGAGTCCAGCGCATGGCCTTGTTGTAGCCTGTAAACCAGGTTGTGTGGTTGGTACAGAAGGTTCATTCCATTGTTAGATTCCATTGAGCAAATGAGATATGACTGTCTGTTTATCATCTCTGACAGTTTAGCAAATTAATGCAATGGATGAGCACAATAACGCTGATGGGAATATATTGTCTCTCTCTGACTGAGTGGTTGTAAGGGCTTCAACATGCCTGGTTTCATCAGGTCATGGTCACAGTGTACCTTGTTTGGTAAAGTTATTGCACAATGAATATCTGATGTTTTCTCCAAGTGGTGACGTCCTGTTTCGGTGAATGTATTTTCCTTTTTAATTTCTGTTACATACACCCAGTGACTCATAAATACTTTATACAGTTCCTTCGGAAAGTATTCATACCCCTTGACTTTTTCCAAATTTTGTTACGTTACAGCTTTGTTCTAAAATTGATGAAATATTTATTTTTCCTCAGCAATGTACACACAATACCCCATAATGACAAAGTGAAAACAGGTTTGTAGAAATGTTTCCAACTTTATTAAAAATAATAAACAGAAATACCTTATTTACACAAGTATTTAGACTCTTTGCTATGAGACTCAAAATTGAGACACTATGAGACACTGCATCTCAGTGCTAGAGGTGTCACTACAGACATCCTGGTTCAAATCCAGACTTTATCACAACTGGCCGTGATTGGGAGTCCCATAGGCCGGTGCACAATTGGCCCAGTATCGTCGGTGTAGGCCGTCATTGTAAATAAGAATTTGTTCTTAACTGACTTGCCTAGTTAAACAAAGGTATATATATTTTTTAATGAATTTAGCTCAGGTGCATCCTGTTTCCATTGATCATCCTTGAGATGTTTCAACAACTTGATTGGAGTCCACCTGTGGTAAATTCAATTGATTGGACATGATTTGAAAAGGCACACGCCTGTCTATATAAAGTCCCACAATTGACAGTGCATGTCAGAGCAAAAACCAAGCCATGAGGTCGAAGCAATTGTCCGTAGAGCTCAGAGACAGGATTGTGTTGAGGCACAGATCTGGGGAAGGGTACCAAAAAATGTCTGCAGTATTGAAGGTCCCCAAGAACACAGTGGCCTCCATCATTCTTAAATAGAAGAAGTTTGGATCCACCAAGACTCTTCCTAGAGCTGGCCCGCCCGGCCAAACTGAGCAATTGGGGAGAAGGGCTTGGTCAGGGAGGTGACCAAGAACCCGATGGTCACTCTGTCAGGGCTCTAGAGTTCCTCTGTGGAGATGGGAGAACCTTCCAGAAGGATAAACATCTCTGCAGTACTCCATTAATCAGGCCTTTATGCCAGACAGAAGCCACTCTGTAACGGCGTTGGTAGTCGTGTTGTTAGGAATGAGGCGCAGGAAGCAATGAGCACAGGGAGTGTTGTTTTTTTAATAACACTTTGAAAGAAGAAAACAAAGTTCCCAAACACAGGGGAATAAATACAAGGTACGACAATGCCAAGCCGACACGAACTAGACAGTCGAATACAACAATTAACCTGTTGAGGATCTTATCCCGATCTTATCCCGGTATTGGGATTCATTGTCATGTGACCATGGCGGGGAATTCAAAACTGCAAGAGTAATCATTTCAAAAAATCAAATAATCAACTATTTTCCTCCATTTGAAAGATATATCTCCTAAATCTAACCACGCTGTCCGATTTTCAGAGGCATTACGGAGAATGCATAAAGTTAGGTTATGTGAGGAGAGTACATTGACAATAGCTGCGTGTAATGTTTAGCCAATTCAAAGAAGGGCATCAACAGACAGAAAACTAGCTAGAATTATGCACTTACCTTTGACAATCTGCATCAGATGACACTCATAGGACATTATGTTATACAATACATGCATTTTTAGTTCCATCAAGTTCATATTTATATCCAAAAACAGCATTTACAGTCGCGGTGAAATTCAGAATTTTTTTCGGCTCGAATGCACCCAGTGAATCCAGCATTACAAATCACGGAATTACTATTCGAAAACATTGGTAAATTATAATATTGTCATTCAAAGAATAATATATTATCATCTCGTAATTGCTACCGAAGGGCCAGATCTCAAAATAACTTTACTGGGAAATCACATTTTGTATAAACTGGGTACTATGCTAACAACAATAAGCTATATGCTAAGCTAAGCTAAGCTATACCGTTAGCATTAGCATCATCTAATATCGATAATAACATTCTAAATATCCCCTTACCTTTGATTATCTCCATCAGAAGGCGCTGCCAGAGATCCCAGGTCCAGAACAAATGTGGTTTCTTTTGACAAAGTTCATAATTTATGTCCAAATAGTTAGCGTTCAGTAGGCTCCCACAAAATGAGGTGGGCAGTGTAAAGTCACGTCGAAAAACTAAAGAAAACCTAGTAAATAATCTATTTACGTTTGTTTAAACATGTCAAACGTTGTTTAGCACTAATCTTTTGTTCCATTTTTAACGTGAAACATCAGTAAACATCAGAAATATTTTCACACAACCTATCAAGTGTCTAGAATAAACGATAATGACAAAGGCACTCTTCTCAGATTCATGCGCAGGCGCAAAAAATGAAGTGATGACGTGTCAACTTGTAAGCTTTCTAATTCGGTGTGTATTTATCACAGATGCTTCAAACAACTTTCTAAAGATCGTTGACATCTAGTGGAAGCAGTAGGAGTTGCGAACTGAATCCTTTCTCACTGTGGTATCTTTAAAACAATGACACTAAATAGTACAGTCACAAAATTCTCTTTTTTTTTAATCTATTTTTCACAGGTTTTTGCCTGCAATATGAGTTTTGTTATACTTACAGACACCATTCAAACTGTTTTAGAAAATTCAGAGTGTTTTCTATCCGAATGTGTTAATAATATGCATATCCTAGCTTCTGAGTTGGTGTAGGAGGCAGTTAAAAATGGGCACATATTTCTTTCAAAATTCTCAATACTGCCCCCGTGGCCCGTAGAGGTTAATCCCGCACGACAAGGAGCGGGCCAGCTAAACGAAATAGCCCCTCTAATGGCTAATTGACCACAGGTGTCTAAAATAAAAAAAGGGAAAAGCAAAAGGGAATCGGTGGCAGCTAATAGGCCGGTGACGACGACCGCCGAGTGCCACCCGAGCAGGAGGGGGCGCCACCGTCGGTGGGAATCGTGACAGTACCCCCCTCCTGACGCGCGGCTCCCGCAGCGCGCCGACACCGGCCTCGAGGTCGACCCAGAGGGCGAGGCGCAGGGCGATCCGGACGGAGGTGGTGGAAATCCCTCAACATAGATGGGTCCAGGACGTCCTCCGCCGGCACCCAGCACCTCTCCTCCGGGCCGTACCCCTCCCAGTCCACGAGGTACTGCAGGCCCCTCGCCCGGCGTCTCGAGTCCAGAATGGCCCGTATGCTGTACGCCGGGGACCCCCCAATGTCCAGAGGGGGCGGAGGGACCTCCGGCACCTCATCTTCGTGAAGGGGACCAGCTACCACCGGCCTGAGGAGAGACACATGAAACGAGGGGTTAATACGGTAATAGGAAGGGAGTTGCAACCGATAACACACCTCGTTTATCCTCCTCAGGACTTTGAAGGGCCCCACACACTGCGGCCCCTGCTTCCGGCAGGGCACGCGGAGGGGCAGGTTCCGGGTCGAGAGCCAGACCCTGTCTCCCGGTGCGAACACGGGCGCCTCACTGCGGTGGCGGTCAGCACTCCTCTTCTGCCGCGCACTGGCCTCCTTTAGTGAGTCCTGGACGGCTCTCCAGGTCTCCTTGGAGTGCTGGACCCAGTCCTCCACCGCAGGAGCCTCGGTCTGGCTCCGGTGCCATGGTGCCAGGACCGGCTGGTAACCTAACACACACTGAAAGGGTGATATGTTAGTAGAGGAGTGGCGAAGTGAGTTCTGGGCTAATTCAGCCCAGGGAATATACCTCGCCCACTCCCCTGGCCGGTCCTGGCAATACGACCTCAGGAACCTGCCCACCTCCTGGTTCACCCTCTCCGTCTGCCCATTGCTCTCGGGGTGATAACCGGAGGTCAAACTGACCGAGACCCCCAGCCGCTCCATAAACGCTCTCCAGACCCTGGATGTGAACTGGGAACCTCGATCAGAGACAATGTGGAGGCAATGGGAGGAGACAGCAGGACTTAGAGAACCAATCCACAACCACCAGAATCGCCGTGTTCCCCTGAGAGGGGGGAAGATCTGTCAAGAAGTCGATGGACAGGTGCGACCATGGTCGTTGTGGAACGGGGAGGGGCGGTACCTTCCCTCTCGGTAGATGCCTAGGAGCCTTACTCTGGGCACACACCGAACAGGAAGAGACATAGGACCTCACGTCCTTAGCCACGGTGGGCCACCGGTACTTCCCCCTTAGACTCCGCACTGTCCTCGCCTCACCAGGATGACCCGCAGTAGGTAGCGTGTGCGCCCACCGAATCAAACGATCACGAACACCGAGCGGCACATACATGCGCCCCACGGGCACCTGCGCAGGCGCAGGTTCCAACACCAATGCCCGCTCGATGTCCGCGTCCACCTCCCATACCACTGGTGCCACCAGCCTAGACGCTGGAATGATGGGAATTGGATCGATGGGCCGGTCCTCCGTGTCATAGAGACGGGACAGTGCGTCGGCCTTAGTATTCAGGGAACCCGGTCTATAGGAGGTGGTAAACCTAAACCGGGCGAAGAACATGGCCCACCTCACCTGACGTGGATTCAGTCTCCTCGCTGCCCGGATGTACTCCAGGTTTCGGTGGTCGGTCCAGATGAGAAAGGGGTGTTTAGCCCCCTCAAGCCAGTGCTGCCACACCCTCAGAGCTTTGACCACCGCTAGCAACTCCCTGTCCCACACATCGTAGTTACGCTCCGCCGAACTGAGCTTCTTCGAAAAGAAAGCGCAGGGGCGGAGTTTCGATGGCGTACCCGAGCGCTGTGATAGCACGGCACCCACCCCAGCCTCGGATGCATCCACCTCCACTACGAACGCTAAAGACGGGTCCGGGTGCGCCAACACGGGTGCGTCTTTGAACAGCGTCTTCAACTTCTTGAAGGCTCCGTCCGCCTCCGTCGACCATCGCAAACGCACCAGCCCCCCCTTCAGCAGTGAGGTAATGGGAGCCGCTACCTGGCCAAAACCCCGGATAAACCTCCGGTAGTAATTGGCAAAGCCTAAGAACCGCTGCACCTCCTTCACCGTGGTTGGAGTCGGCCAATTACACACGGCCTTAACGCGGTCACACTCCATCACCACCCCCGTGGTGGAAATGCGATAACCCAGAAAGGAGACGGCTCGTTTGGAAAACTCACACTTCTCAGCCTTAACGTATAGGTCATGCTCCAGCAGTCTACCAAGCACCTTGCGCACCAGGACACATGCGCGGAGCGGGTGGCGGAATATATCAGAATGTCATCGATATAGACAATCACGCCCTGCCCGTGCAGGTCCCTGAGAATTTCGTCAACAAAGAATTTCGTCAACATACGGCATGACGAGGTACTCATAATGGCCTGATCTGGTACTAAAGGCGGTTTTCCACTCGTCTCCCTTCTTGATACGCACCAGATTATACGCGCTCCTGAGATCCAGTTTTGTGAAGAACTGTGCTCCGTGAAATGATTCCACCGCCGTAGCGATGAGAGGTAGTGGGTAACTAAACCCCACCGTGATAGCGTTTAGACCTCTGTAATCAATGCACGGACGCAGACCTCCCTCCTTTTTCTTCACAAAAAAGAAACTCGAGGAAGCGGGTGAGATGGAGGGCCGAATGTACCCCTGTCCCAGGGATTCCGTGACATATGTCTCCATTGCCGCCGTCTCCTCCTGTGACAAGGGGTACACGTGACTCCTGGGAAGCGCAGCGTTAACCTGGAGATCTATCGCACAATCCCCCTGTCGATGAGGTGGTAATTTAGTCGCCCTCTTTTTACAAAAAGCGATTGCCAAATCGGCGTTTTCAGGGGGAATGCGCACGGTGGACACCTGGTCTGGACTTTCCACCGACGTGGCACCTATGGAAACTCCTAGACACCTCCCTGAACACTCCTCTGACCACCCCTGGAGAACCCCCTGTTTCCACGAAATACGGGGATTGTGACCAGCCAGCCAGGGGACCCCCAGCACCACCGGAAATGCAGGCGAATCAATAAGGAAAAAACTAATGCGTTCCATATGATTCCCCTGCGTTACCATGTCCAGTGGCACCGTAGACTCCCTGACTAGCCCTGACCCTAATGGTCGGCTATCTAGGGAGTGCACGGGGAAAGGCGAATCTATCGGCACCCGAGGAATGCCCAGCTTAATGGCAAGTCCATGGTCCATAAAATTCCCAGCTGCGCCTGAATCGACTAGCGCCCTATGCTGGGAAGAGGGAAAAAATGTAGTAAACAAAACAGGTAAAAACACGTGACCAACAGGGGTCACCTGAGGTGACCGAGAAGTGTTCTGCCTGCCATCTCGACTCCCAGACTGGCTCCTCCAGCACTGGTCGGCCGTGTGTCCTCTCCGACCACAGCTGGTGCAGGAGGAGCCACCTCCTCCGGTGCCCCTTGGCACGGCCCCCCCACCTCCATAGGGGCAGGGGTGCACGGGGGTGGAACAGGCAGGACCCTCTCCGAACGCCCGCGGGCAGCCAGCAAATTGTCCAGACGTATGGACATATCTATCAGCTCGTCCAGGGACAGAGCTGTGTCCCGACAGGCCAGCTCCCTGCGGACGTCCGCCCGGAGACTGCAGCGGTAGTGGTCTATGAGGGCCTTGTCGTTCCACCCCGCCCCAGCAGCCAAGGTCCTGAACTCCAGCGCAATGTCCTGAGCACTCCTCCTCTCCTGCCTGAGGTGAAACAGCCGTTCACCTGCCGCTCTTCCTTCCGGAGGGTGGTCGAACACGGCCCGAAAGCAGCGGGTGAACTCTGGGTAGTGGTCCCTCGCCGAGTCTGGACCGTTCCAGACCGCATTAGCCCACTCCAGAGCTCGGCCCGTCAGGCAGGAAACGAGGGCACTCACGCTCTCCTCCCCCGTGGGAGCAGGTCTGACGGTGGCCAGGTACAGCTCAAGCTGGAGCAAAAACCCCTGGCACCCAGCCGCCGCCCCATCGTACTCCCTCGGGAGCGCCAAACGAAGCGCGCCAGAGCCAGACGTCATGGGAGGCGAAGATGGCTGTATCGGGGGAGGTGGAGGTGGAGAGAGGATACCACTTCTCTCCCATTGGTCCATCCTCTCCATCATCTGGTCCATTGCCGATCCGATGCGATGTAGGACTGTCGTGTGGTGGAGCATGCGTTCCTCCATCGAGGGCAGAGGAGTGCCCGCTGCTTCCGCTGATTCCATGCCTTTATAGCTGTGTGGGATTCTGTAACGGCGTTGGTAGTCGTGTTGTTAGGAATGAGGCGCAGGAAGCAACGAGCACAGGGAGTGTTGTTTTTTTAATAACACTTTGAAAGAAGAAAACAAAGTTCCCAAACACAGGGGAATAAATACAAGGTACGACAATGCCAAGCCGACACGAACTAGACAGTCGAATACAACAATTAATCCCACACGACAAGGAGCGGGCCAGCTAAACTAAATAGCCCCTCTAATGGCTAATTGACCACAGGTGTCTAAAATAAAAAAAGGGAAAAGCAAAAGGGAATCGGTGGCAGCTAATAGGCCGGTGACGACGACCGCCGAGCGCCACCCGAGCAGGAGGGGGCACCACCATCGGTGGGAATCGTGACACACTCCTCAGTAAAAGGCACATGATAGCCCACTTGGAGTTTGCCAAAAGCCACCTAAAGACTCTCAGACCATGAGAAACAAGATTCTCTGGTCTGATGAAACCAAGATTGAACTCTTTGGCCTGAATGCCAAGCGTCACGTCTGGAAGAAACCTGGCACCATCCCTACGGTGAAGCATGGTGATGGCAGCATCATGCTGTGGGGATGTTTTTCAGCAGCACAAACTGGGAGACTAGTCAGTACAGAGAGATCCTTGGTGAAAACCTGCTCCAGAGTGCTCAGGACCTCAGTCTGGGTTGAAGGTTCACCTTCCAACAGGACAACGAACCTAAGCACACAGCCAAGACAACGCAGGAGTGGCTTCGGGACAAGTCTCTGAATGTCCTTGAGTGGCCCAGCCAGAGCCCGGACTTGAACCCAATCTTAATTCTCTGGAGAGACCTGAAAAAAGCTGTGCAGCAATGGAGTATGAGCCAACCTGACATAGCTTGAGAGGATCTGCAGAGAAGAATAGGAGAAACAACCCAAATACAGAGGTGCCAAGGCTGTAGTATCATACCCAAGAAGACTCGAGGCTGTAATCGCTGCCAAAGATGCTTCAACAAAGTACTCAGTAAAGGGTGTGAAAACTTATGTACATTTTATATTTCTGTTTTTTTATTTTTTATAAATTAGCAAACATTTCTAAAAACCTGTTTTTGCTTTGTCATTATGGGGTAATGTGTGTAGATTGATAAGGAAAAAAAACTATTTTAGAATAAGTCTGTAACCTAACAAAATGTGGAAAAGTCAAAGGGTCTGAATTCTTTCCGAAGGCCCTGTATACATACATAAATACAGTCATTTATAGAACATATTCCTCTATAGAAAATGGGCCTGCTGTACATGTGCCTCTAACATGAAAGACATGCTTTGGGGCAGAGTTGAATGAAGGACACCCATGCACGGTGACCCTTGTTTCTCTAAATGCCTTGATCTCTGTGAAGTACTATAGGAAGTTACTGTGTGTCATGTGTAAAAAAAACAACAACACTATCTTAGATATGCCTCCATTAAATATCTCATGATTCATCGTCTAACGATTAAATGGAGCTTTAAGACCTGACACAGCTCTCATTTTCTGCCCAGGCTTCCGCCTACCCCCTCCAAACCAGCCCAAATATACATATATGGTTGTGCCCTAGGAGGACGGAACATACTGCTTCCTGGGAGATAATATTTGTGGCGCTCTTAATCCGCTCGTTGTGGGAGGCACAGGGATTATATTTGTGTCTAAATTTAGCCTCCATGGCGCCCCTGTCCTCAGCTACAGTACAAGCTGATAATCTATGTTTAAAGGATGGTGGTCTTGGCTGGGTCTAGTGCTCCGCCGTGCCTGTGTCTGTGTCAGCCAGCCAATCCAGGATCACACAGAAAACAGACCAGGGGGACTGGCCATTACAGTATAATTCACATGACATAACCTCTATTTTCTTTCTCTCTGCATTGTTGGGAAGGGCCCATAAGTAAGCATTTCGCTGTTAGTCTACAACTAACAAATACAATTGAGAGTATTCTGTTGCTATCACTTGGTAAACAACAAATGTACACTACCATTCAAAGGTTTGAAGAAAAGCAACATTTTTGTCCATTAAAATAACATACAATTGATCAGAAATACAGTGTAGACATTGGTAATGTTGTAAATGATAATTGTAGTTGGAAATGGACGATTTTTTAGGCGTACAGAGGCCAATTATCAGCAACCATCACTCCTGTGTTCCAATGGCACGTTGTGTTAGCTAATCCAAGTTTATCATTTTAAAAGACTAATTGATCATTAGTTTGAGAACAGACGCCTCACAATTCCTCAACTGGCAGCTTCATTAAATAGTACCCGCAAAACACCAGTCTCAACGTCAACAGTGAAGAGGCGACTCCGGGATGCTGGCCATATTTCAGACTGGCCAATAAAAATAAAATATTAAGATGGGCAAAAGAACACAGACACTGGACAGAGGAACTCTGCCTAGAAGGCCAGCATTCTCAAACTAGACACTCTAATGTACTTGTCCTCTTGCTCAGTTGTGCACCGGGGCCTCCCACTCCTCTTTCTATTCTGGTTAGAGCCAGTTTGCGTTGTTCTGTGAAGGGAGTAGTACACAGCGTTGTACGAGATCTTCAGTTTCTTGGCAATTTCTCACATGGAAAAGCCTTCATTTCTCAGAACAACAATAGACTGATGAGTTTCAGAAGAACGTTCTTTGTTTCTGGCCATTTTGAGCCTGTAATCGAACCCATAAATGCTGATGCTCCAGATACTCAACTAGTCTAAAGCAGGCCAGTTTTATTGCTTCTTTAATCAGAACAACATTTTTCAGCTGTGCTAACATAATTGCAAAATGGTTTTCTAATGATCAATTAGCCTTTTAAAATGATAAACTTGGATTAGCTAACACATCGTGCCATTGGAGCACAGGAGTGATGGTTGCTGATAATAGGCCTCTGTACACCTATGTAGATATTCCATACATATTCCAACATTAACAATGTCTACGCTGTATTTCTGATCAATTTGATGTTATTTTAATGGACAAAAAATGTGCTTTTATTTAAAAAACAAGGACATTTCTAAGTGACCCCAAACTTTTGAACGGTAGTGTATTTAAATACTATGGTGGTGGAGCTTCCATTTGGGGCGGCAGGTAGCCTAGCAGTTAGAGAGGCAACTGGAGGGTTGCCAGTTCATATCCCGGGTCCGATGGGAAAAATCTGTTGGGAAGTGAGCTGGCAACCAGAGGGTTGCTGGTATCAAATCTTAGATGCCATTGCCTGCTGTTGTGACTTGTGCAAGGCTCTTTGTCATTATGGGGTAATGTGTGTTGATAAGGAACAACAACAGCTCCTAGTGTGGCAGCCCCCCACACCTCTCCAAAACCTGTGTGTGTCTTTCAGAGGGGTTGGGTTAAAAGTGGAAGTCAAATTTCAGTTTGACTTAGTTTGCAATTGACCAATAAAGTAATCTTAATTTCAGATCAAGGCACTCTTGAATTCTGAAAAAAATTATAATAAGGAGAATGCAGTCTTTAAATTGTCCTTATTTGTCTTGGTTCAAACCCCAGAACGGGGATCCATATTTACAGGTATCCAAGGTCAATTGGAAGGCAGCATCCCCCATCCTCCCCTTCCCATTCCTTCCCCTCTCATCTCCTCTCCTCTAATGCTTGATGGCTCTCCTCCTAATCACAATCTGTGGTCATGACAACAGCTCTCTGGAACAGAAATACAAGGATGCTAAGACTCCAGCTAAGAGAGACCACATTCACTGGATTCTTAGGTGTAAGTAATGGGAGTATGGGCCTACTGGGAGGAGCACCATCAATGGGCGTATGGGCCTACTGGGAGGACCACCAGCAATGGGAGTATGGGTACTGGGAGGAGCACCAGCAATGGGAGTATGGGCCTACTGGGAGGACCACCAGCAATGGGAGTATGGGCCTACTGGGAGGAGCACCAGCAATGGGCGTATGGGCCTACTGGGAGGACCACCAGCAATGGGCGTATGGGCCTACTGGGAGGAGCACCAGCAATGGGAGTATGGGCCTACTGGGAGGAGCACCATCAATGGGCGTATGGGCCTACTGGGAGGAGCACCAGCAATGGGAGTATGAGCCTACTGGGAGGAGCACCTGTAATGGGAGTATGAGCCTACTGGGAGGAGCACCTGTAATGGGAGTATGAGCCTACTCCCAGGAGCACCAGCAATGGGAGTATGGGCCTACTGGGAGGACCACCAGCAATGGGAGTATGGGTACTGGGAGGAGCACCAGCAATGGGAGTATGGGCCTACTGGGAGGAGCACCTGTAATGGGAGTATGGGTACTGGGAGGAGCACCAGCAATGGGAGTATGAGCCTACTGGGAGGAGCACCTGTAATGGGAGTATGGGCCTACTGGGAGTAGCTCCAGCTTGCCCTGTGATAGGCTTATACCTATCCAATCCTTTCAGATGAACAGATTGGGGGAAGAGACTAAGGATTGTTTCTGGACAGAACCAGTGTCTCTGGTTTTGTCTAGGTTGACTCTAGATGGAACCATCCCCTCCTCCCCAATTATTTTATAACCTTGTAACACCCTTCTCTGTCTCTCTCTACGCCCCTGTTCCTTCAGCTCTATTTTCAGCGTATAGACATATCTTATCTTGTCCCCATTCATCTTCCTGCAGGCAGGGCTGCTAGTGGCATGGAGCTGGGCAGTGTGTACCCTGTGATACTCATGTGAGCGTATTTGTCTCTGAAGCTGCTCTTTTCTTCCTCTCTCTCTCGCTCTCTCTTCCGTGCCGTCTTTATCTCCATCCCGTGATGAAAGAAAAGAACACAGACAAATATATCAAAAGATATAATTACCCAATTTTAGTCACCCCCTCCCTTTTTAGATACAGTGGCAAGAAAAAGTATGTGAATCCTTTGGAATTACCTCGATTTCTGCATAAATCTGTCCCAAAATTTGATCTGGTCTTCATCTAAGCCACAACAATAGACAAACACAGTCTGCTTAAACTAATAACACACAAACAATTATACGTTTTCATGTCTTTGCTGAACACACCGCGTAAACATTCACAGTGCAGGGTGGAAAAAGTATGTGAACCCTTGGATTTAATAACTGGTTGACCCTCCTTTGGCAGCAATAATCTCAACCAAACATGTTCTGTAGTTGTGGACCAGACCTGCACAACGGTCAGCAGGAATTTAGGACCATTCCTCTATACAAAACTATATCAGTTCAGCAATATTCTTGGGATGTCTGGTGTGAACCACTCTCTTGAGCTCATGCCACAGCAGCTCAATTGAAGCAATTCTGTTGTTGATTTACTTCTCTGTTTTTTGTCGTTGTCCTGTTGCATTACCCAATTTCTGTTGAGCTTCAATTGACGAACAGATAGCCTTACATTCTCCTGTAACATGTCTTGATAAACTTGGGAATTCATTTTTCCGTCGACGATAGCAAGTTGTCTCTTGGTGCAAGAGTGGGGTAACATCTCACAGCAAGAACTGGCAAATCTGGTGCAGTCCATGAGGAGGAGATGCACTGCAGTACTTAATGCAGCTGGGCCAGCAAAGCAGCCCCAAACCATGATGCTCCACCATAGTTGACAGTTGGGATGAGGTTTTGATGTTGGTGTGCTGTGCCTTTTTTTCTCCACACATAGTGTTGTGTGTTCCTTACAAACAACTCAACTTTAGTTTCATCTGTCCACAGAATATTTTGCCAGTAGCCCTGGGGAACTTCCAGATGTTCTTTTACGAACCTCTCTTTTGCGAACCTGTTTTTTTTCAACAGCAGTGACTTCTTCCGTGGTGTCCTCCCATGAACACCATTCTTGTTTAGTTTTTTATGTATCGTAGACTCATCAACAGAGATGTTAGCATCTTCCAGAGATTTCTGTAAGTCTTTAGCTGACACTAGGATTCTTCTTAACCTCATTGAGCATTTTGCGCTGTGCTTTTGCAGTCATCTTTGCGGGACGGCCACTCCTAGGGAGAGTAGCAACAGTGCTGAACTTTCTCCATTTATAGACAATTTGTCTTACCATGGACTGATGAACATCAAGGCTTTTAGAGATACTTATGTAACCATTTTCAGCTTTATGCAAGACAACAATCCTTAATCTTAGGTATTTTGAGATCTCTTTTGTTCAAGGCATGGTTCACATCAGGCAATGCTTCTACTGAATAGCAAACTCAAATATATATATTTTTTTGAAGGGCAGGGCAGCTCTAACCAACATCTCCAATCTCGTCTCATTGATTGGACTCCAGGTTAGCTGACTCCTGACTACAATTAGCTTTTGGAGAAGTCATTAGCCTAGGGGCTTCACATACTTTTTCCAACCTATACTGTGAAAGTTTAAATTATGTATTCAATATAGACAATAAAAATACAATAATTTGTGTGTTATTAGTTTAAGCACACTGTGTTTATCTATGGTTGTGACTTAGACAAAGATCAGATTAAATTTAATGACCAATTTATGCAGAAATCCAGGTAATTCCAAAGGGTTCACATACCTTTTCTTGCCACTGTACATATAAACTCAGCAAAAAAAGAAACGTCCCTTTTTCAGGACCCTGTCTTTCAAAGATAATTAATAAAATCCAAATAACTTCACAGATGTTCATTGTAAAGGGTTTAAACACCATTTCACATGCTTGTTCAATGAACCATAAACAATTCATGAACATGGAACGGTCGTTAAGACACTAACAGTTTACAGACGATAGGCAATTAAGGTCGCAGTTATGAAATCTTAGGACACTAAAGAGGCCTTTCTACTGACTCTGAAAAACACCAAAAGAAAGATACCCAGGGTCCCTGCTAATCTGCGTGAACGTGCCTTAGGCATGCTGCAAGGAGGCATGAGGACTGCAGATGTGGCCAGGGCAATAAATTGCATTGTCTGTACTGTGAGACGCCTAAGACAGCGCCACAGGGAGACAGGATGGACAGCTGATCGTCCTCGCAGTGGCAGACCACATGTAACAACACCTGCACAGGATCGGTACATCCGAACATCACACCTGCGGGACAGGTACAGGATGGCAACAACAACTGCCCGAGTTAAACTAGGAATGCACAATCCCTCCATCAGTGCTCAGACTATCTGCAATAGGCTGAGAGAGGCTGGACTGATGGCTTGTAGGCCTGTTGTAAGACAGGTCCTCACCAGACATTACTGGCAACAACGTCGCCTATGGGCACAAACCCACCATCGCTGGACCAGACAGGACTGGCAAAAAGTGCTCTTCACTGACGAGTCGCGGTTTTGTCTCAACAGGGCTGATGGTCGGATTTGCGTTTATCGTCGAAGGAATAAGCGTTACACCGAGGCCAGTACTCTGGAGTGGGATCGATTTGGAGGTGGAGGGTCCGTCATGGTCTGGGGCGGTGTGTCACAGCATCATCGGACTGAGCTTGTTGTCATTGCAGGCAATCTTAACGCTGTGCGTTACAGGGAAGACATCATCTTCCCTCATGTGGTACCCTTCAGGCAGGCTCATCCTGACATGACCGTCCAGCATGACAATGCCACCAGCCATACTGCTCGTCCTGTGCATGATTTCCTGCAAGACAGGAATGTCAGTGTTCTGTCAAGGCCAGCGAAGAGCCCGGATCTCAATCCTATTGAGCACGTCTGGGATCTGTTGGATCGGAGGGTGAGAGCTAGGGACATTCCCCCCAGAAATGTCCGGGAACTTGCAGGTGCCTTGGTGCAAGAGTGGGGTAACATCTCACAGCAAGAACTGGCAAATCTGGTGCAGTCCATGAGGAGGAGATGCACTGCAGTACTTAATGCAGCTGGTGGCCACACCAGATACTGACTGTTAATTTTGACCCCCCTTTGTTCAGGGACACATTATTCCATTTCTGTTAGTCACATGTCTTTGGAACTTGATCAGTTTATGTCTCAGTTGTTGAATCTTGTTATGTTCAAACAAATATTTACACATGTCAAGTTTGCTGAAAATAAATGCAGTTGACAGTGAGAGGATGTTTCTTTTTTTGCTGAGTTTAATAGTAGTTGTGAGGTCAAACTTGGATCAGTTCATTGACAGCCTGCCTCTTAACGGACTATTGAGTACTCCTTTAAACGGCATAGCATGTTCTCAGGAAACCATTCAAGCATTCACAGCCAACCTTCAGACTTGGATAAGGAACGGAGGGCCACAACGTCCCTGAGAACAACTCCCAGTGTCAACAGAAGCTCAAGAGATTAGTCGATCATGTCATGTCAAGCCAACCTGACTCCCAGGCAGTCCCCCCATGGCCTAGTGCTGAAATCGAGCTGTCACTGCCTCTTCTCTCTCTTTGTCTCCAGATTGAATATAGAAAAGTGAAACTAGATGAGCTCATCTTCATCCACACTGTCGTAGTGTTGTGTATGTGTCCTGTCCCGACCACCAAGTGGAAACACAGATAATAGACAGCCCTATCAGTTACCTTGTTCTCAGGGAAGATTACCTGCCTCCATACACTCTCTCTCTGTGTTGAGTGAAGAAAGCCTCTCTTCTCCAACACCATTGGGACATACATTTTTCAATAGCATAGATTGCTAACACTCAGCACAGTCACATAGCCAGAAGTAATTGTGTTTTTCAATAGCGTAGATAGCTACTTGTCTTTAGCACTCATCACAGCACAGTCAGTCAAGTAGTCAGTCCACTGGAATGGTAATGGGGCTGACGTATTGGTAACATATATGATAAGGTGCTGTGGCGGTGGCTATTGTTACTGTAGAAAGTCATAAAGTCTTCCCATGAACATTTTGTTTTGACAGGGAGTCATGCTGAGACCAAGGTCTCTTTTACAGATGAGCCCTGGAATTACAAAATAATATACACATCACTACAAAAAGCAAAGCAGAGATACAAAACACAATCATTGAAAACAAACACATTGTTCTGTAAAAAGGTCAATCAGCCGTCTGAATTGCCCTAGAGGCACCAAATCATCCAATTTTAGAGAGTTTGGGAGATTATTCCACAAGTAAGGTGCAGATTTACCTAGCCTCATACGAATCATCCTGGTTTCGCAAGCTTACATAAAATGTTTTGTATTTTTTGTAACTTTTAACCACTTTTTCTCCCCAATTGGTAGTTACAGTCTTGTCCCATCGCTGCAACTCCTGTATGGACTCAGAAGAGGTGAAGGTCGAGAGCCATGCGTCCTCTGAAACATGACCCTGCCAAGCCGCACTACTTCTTGACACAATGCTTGCTTAACCTAGAAGCAAGCCGCACCAATGTGTCGGAGGAAACACTGTACAGCTGGTGACCGAAGTCAGCGTGCATGCGCCCAGCCTGCCACAAGGAGTCGTTAGAACGCGATGGGACAAGGGCATCCCGGCCGGCCAAACCCGCCCCTAACCCAGACCACGCTGGGCCAATTGTGCGCCACCTCATGGGTCTCACGGTCGCGGCAGGCTGCGACACAGCCTGGGATTGAACCTGGGTCTGTAGTTACACCTCAAGCACTGCGATACAGTGCCTTAGACTGCAGTTTTATATGCCTCCTATAGCAAAGCTGTTGATGAGTCGGGTGGCGTTGATCTGTCTTAATCCAACAGACAGCTTAAACTCAACTCCGCGGCCCATGGGAGACTGGATACTCGCAAGGTGTAGGAGATCGGGGAGGCAGTCTGGCCACCCCTCTATCCGAGAAGATTCGATCCAGCTATGAAACAGCTTTGCCCCGCTTGAGACTGACCTACCAGCCCCAGGAGTCAGCACAGATCAGCCGGCGGCCTCCCAGTGGCACCCTCCCCCATGCCCACCGCAGTTCAGCAGGTCGTTTCCCCCATCGGATTCCATCACTCCCACCAACATTGTGGACAGCTCGATGGTAAGAGATATTGGCCTGCCTACGGTCTGTGGACTGACTACGGTCCGCTGTCACCCAGGAGCCCGTTTCCATGACATCAACTCTCTCCTGCCCACGGTTCTGGCCAACTACTCCAATATTGACACTATCGTCACTCATGTAGGTTTTAACAACCTTCGTTTTAAGCGACCTGAGGAACTGAGGGAGGACTACAAATCATTTTTAAAGACCCTCGCTTACACAGGGTTGAGAATAATCATCTCTGGCCCCCTCCCATGCTACCGAAGGGGTTCGGAATATTTCAGCTAACTCTTTGCCAATAAACGAGTACCTGAAGAAAGTTTGCAATGACAGGAAGGTCTCTTTTTGTGACAACTTTGATTTGCGAGGGAGCAACCAGCACTTTTTAAAAGAGACGGGATTCACCCTAACCGCAGGGGTTCCAGGATTATTTCCAGCAACATTGAAACTGTTAAAGAGACTGACGGACAGGGTCTGGTAGTGCTCCAGTTCTCCCTGTCAGAATAAGCAACAGAGGACTTGGAAAGCATATCAACTCCTGTAGGCATGGCACTATGAGTAACTATTATGAGTAACCTAATTTATGTTCCTTTAACTCCACCTTCGGTGACAAGCTGTCATCTGCTACCATTCTGATAGATTGGAGACTGTCAGAAAACGTGGTTGTAATGTTAATAATCTGGTTGTTATTCCATTCGTTACCTCGAGGCAGATGCCCCAGAGGCAGAGCGGCCCACACTCATTGAATATGGCGCTTTTAAATGTTCAAGCAATCAATAGGAAAACCTATCTTCTCAATGACATCATGACTGAGCTCAAAGTTGATTGCATGTTTCTCACTGAAACATGGCTGTCTTCAGACTGTAGTGCTTCTCTTATTGAAGCCTCCCCCAGGATTACAGCTTTTCATACTCTATCAGAAAAGGGAAAAGGGGTGGGGGGACAGCCTCTATTGTTACTGCTCTCAAATGTAAGGACATTTCATTTGGCGTCTTTGGGTATTTTGAGCATACTGTTTAAATGTCGGCCACCAGTGCTGGCATAACCCTGTATAGGTCACCAAAGCACTGCCCCGCTTTCTTTACTGATTTCTCTGAACTATTGTCTATTGTCCTTGAGAACTATGATAAAATCATTGTGTTGGGTGATTTTAATATTCATGTTGACAAAGAGACTGACTACAAGGCCATTGAATTTATGAATCTTTTGAGCTCTATGGACTTTATCCAACATGTTATTGGGCTAATGCATAACCGCAGCCATACTCTGGACCTGGTTATTACCAAGGGGCTTTCTATTGACATATCCTCAATTGTTGATGTTGCTTTATCTGATCACCACTGTGTATTTTGTACTACCTTGTTGCCCATAGCACAGGGTAATACTGAACGCATTATTAAGAAACTCTATCTTACCTCTGGAGTTGCTACAGATTTTATTGAGTGTATGAACAATACTCCATCACCTATTTTGCCTTCCTCTTGTGTTGATT
The DNA here is from genome assembly GCF_901001165.1 of Salmo trutta. Classification (NCBI taxonomy): domain Eukaryota; kingdom Metazoa; phylum Chordata; class Actinopteri; order Salmoniformes; family Salmonidae; genus Salmo; species Salmo trutta. The sequence goes on from NC_042980.1 coordinate 22,114,148, forward strand.
TATTTGATAACTTTAATAGCAAATGAAGGGCAACAATTGATGCTATAGCTCAAGTAAAGTTGAAAAAAAAACACATCCAAAGGGAGAGACCCTTGGATGAGTGAGAAAACTTATATATGAAAGAGAAATTGCAGAAAGGCAGAGTGGATGTGGAGAAAGTCAAAGTTGTAGATCCATTATGATATTCTGAGAGAGCAACTTGCCATATACAACAAAGAAATTAGAAATGCCAGACGGGCTAATTTTTCTAACTAATAATTTGAGAGTGCTCTTCTCGACCATTAATGGCCTGATAAATCCTACCCACGCAAACCTATCTGAAATTTCCTCCATATATAAATGTTTGTGGCATATTTCAGAGATAAGATAACAAACATTAGGCTGGGTGTTACGTGCCTCCTAAGAGGAGGGAGGTGCAGGAATCAGGAGCAGGAGAGCAAGGAAGTCCAAGTGGCACAATCGTTTATTAAGGAGTCCCAACAACAACATGGGGGGAAACACGCCCAAACGAAGTCGCCACACACAGGGAAGAAAATGCAACACACGGAGGAGAAACCTCTACTCCTAAACACATACCAAAACGGTAACACTACCGTGAGAAAAGAAAACCCCGTGGTGCAGACACGCACCCCTAACAGAGTAACCACAGCAAACAATCCCGCACAAAGACTAGCAGGCAGCGGAGGTAAATAAACCCATCAAAATCAACTAATAGGACACAGGTGTGAACAAAACAGACGACGACCGCCGAGCACCGCCCGAACAGGGAGAGGAGCCACCTTCGGTGGAAGTCGTGACACTGGGTATCAGTCTAGCAAGACCTGATGAGAAGTTTGATGATACGTTTCCTAGCCTACCTCACAAAGGCACTATGGATTTATTTATGGTTGACACAGACATGCTCAGAAAGTGATACCACAACTTAAGCCTTCTACCTGCCTTCTCGATGCTATCCCCACCACCTTCTTAAAACATTTTTTAATTGCATATCTGAAGAAGTGCAAGCTACTGTTAATCAAATCAAATCAAATGTTATTTGTTACATGCGCCGAATACAACAGGTGAAATGCTTACTTATACAAGCCCTTAACCAACAATGCAGTTCAAGAATAGAGTTAAGAAAATATTTACTAAATAACTAAAGTAAAAAAATCGAATCAAATCAAAAGTAACACAAGAAAATTACATAACAAATACTAGGCTATATACAGGGGGTACCGAGTCAATGTGCGGGGGTACAGGTTAGTTGAGGTCATTTGTAAAGTGACTATGCATAGATAATAAACAGCGAGTAGCAGCAGTGTAAAAACAAAGTGGGTGTCAATGTAAATAGTCCGGGTGGCCATTTGATTAATTGTTAATTGTTCAGCAGTCTTATGGCTTGGGGGTAGAAGCTGTTAAGGAGCCTTTTGGTCCTAGACTTGGCGCTCCGGTACCGTTTGCTGTGCGGTAGCAGAGCGAACAGTCTATGACTTGGGTGACTGTGACTTGGCACTTTCACTCAGGCACTTTCCCCACTGCACTGCACTGCACTTTCCCCACTGCACTGCATTTTCCACCACTGCACTAAAATCTGCTATGGTGAAACCCCTTCTGAAGCAATTTTCGGTCAAGCTCCAACCTTCCATTCTTAAGCAAACCTCTGGAGAAATTGGTTTTCAAACAGCTAAATATTTTTTTTAACTGTATTTAAAAAAAAATTGTAATCTGGTTTTCAGGCCCACAACAGCACATTTACTACTTAGTTAAAGTAGTAAATTATCTTAGAGCCAACATAGATGCCAAACAGCTCTCTGTCCTTGTACTCTTGGATTTAAGGGCTGCATTCAACACTTTTGATCATGATGTCCTTCTGGACAGGCTGGGGAGGAAAGGGGCGTACCCCAAACTTTTGCTACAAAGTTGGAAGCACAGAATTGTGTAGAATGTCATTGTATGCTGTAGCGTTAAGATTTCCCTTCACTGGAACTAAGGAGCCTAGCCCGAATTATGAAAAACAGCCCCAGGCCATTATTCTCCCTCCACCAAACTTTAGAGTGGGCACTATGCGTTCGGTCAGGTAGCATTCTCCTGGCAACTGCTAAACCCAGATTTGTCCGTCAGACTGCCAGATGGTGAAGCGTGATTCATCACTCCAGAGTCCAATGGTGGTGAGCGTTACACCACTCCAGCCGACTCTTGGCAATGCGCATGGTGATCTTAGGCTTGTGTGAGGTTGCTCAGCAATGGAACCCCATTTCATGAAGCTCCCGGAGAGTTCTTGTGCTGACGTTGCTTCCAGAGGCAGTTTGGAACTCGGTAGTGAGTGTTGCAACCGAGGTCAGACGTTTTTTACGCGCTTCAGCACTTGGCCGTCCCGTTCTGTGAGCTTGTGTGGCCTACCACTTTGCGGCTGAGCCGTTGTTGCTCCTAGATGTTTCCACTTCACAATAACAGCACTTACAGTTGCCCAGGACAGCGATAACAGGGCAGAAATTTGATGAACTGACTTGTTGGAAAGATGACGGTGGCACGTTGAAATTCACTGAGTTCTTCAGTAAGGCCATTCTACTGCCAATGTTTGTGTATGGAGATTGCATGGCTGTGTGCTCAATTGTATACAGCTGTCAGCAACAGCTGTGGCTGAAATAGCTGAATTCGCTAATTTGAAGGGGTTTCCACATACTTGTGTAGATGTATGTTACCCCTTGGCAGAGTTATCAGAAAGCACAGCATTGATTTTCACTGCTACGCAGACGTTACGCAAGTTTACATTTCTGTGTCACTAGAGGATTATTAGACTGTATTAGTGATTTAAATACTTGGATGGCACACAACTTCCTCCAGCTAAATCAAGACAAGACGGAGGTACTTTTTGTTGGAGCCAAAGCACAGAGGGAGAATCTGTCCGCACAGATAAAACACCAGGTAAAAAACCTAGGTGTTATTTTAGATTCTGAACTCAATTTCAAATCACACGTTAGGAATGTCACCAAAATAGTTTTTTACCACCTAAGGAACATTGCCAAGGTCCATACATTTCTCTCTCAGGCTGATACAGAGAGACTCATCCATGCTTGTATTACCAGCAGGCTTGACTACTGTAATGCTCTCCTGTCTGGTCTGACCAAGAAAACCATTGGTCAACTGCAAAACATACAGAATGCTGCAGCACGGGTACTGACCAAGACCAGATGGAGAGCATACATTACACAGGTTAAGGTCTCTGCACTGACTGCCTGTGAGTTTTAGAATACATTTTAATATTATTCTATTGGTTTTTAAATCAATCCACGATTGTGCACCCCAATACGTCAGACATGCTTTTACCCAGTAGGTCCCTCAGGTCCTCTGGCCCTTTAACTATCCCAAAGCTTTGCTTTTCCTTAGGTTACTTTTTGGTCATTCCGTTTTTATTGTTATTATTTTGTTTTTTATCCTCTTATGTTTGTTGTGTAGTAAATATTTCAGTTTTTATTTTCATTGTTTTTCTTTTTTTTTTTTTTGAGTGAAGCACATTGTGTTGCATTCCCTGTCTGAAATGTGCTGTATAAATAAAGCTTGATTTGATTTGATGATGACCTAACTCAGTGGAGATGGAAGGGATCTCCAGCGTTAGAAATCCCTGAGATGGGGTCTGGTAGTTCGTACGTCTGTAGGTTAACAATGAAGTAAGGTACGGGGGAAGTTTGTTCAAGAGGGTTTTAGAAACAAAAAGAGTGCAATGCATCGATCTATGAGGCTTCAAAGAGGACCAACCTACTTTCTGATACAGAATTCAGTGATGTGTACTGAACCTGTCGCCTGTAATAAAGCTTAGTGCACTACGATAAACTGCATCCAAGGGCTTCAATACAGTGGCAGCTGCATTCATATACTGTATTATAGACGATATCACCATAATCTATTATCGGTATGAATGTTGACTGAATTATTTGTTTTCTGCTATTTAACAAAGCCTTTAAAGGTGCATTGACCTGGCCTGAAACCATATTCATGAACACTTAGAATACATTTTGTAGCTAGGAAAGACCTAACCGGAGTTTATCAAAGATTCAAAAATGTTTTGATAGGCAAGACAGTTTAGAGACAGGGCGATAATTATTTAGGTCGGAGGGGTCAACACCAACTTTGTGGAGAGGGAGCACATGGGCCGCCTTCCAAACCCTGTGGATTGCAGTGAGATAACCATCAGGTAAAAAATATGTCAATGATTCCGCAATCAGGGGAGCAAAAGAAAGGATCAAGTAAATGTGAGTTTTTTTTACAGCCATCTTAAGCAAGGCATCTAGCACATCACAGGTAGAACGTTGTTGAAATGGGAACAAAGATTCACTAGAAGTTTATGGATCTTCCATCATGCCAAGTAGAGTCTGGGAGAGTGAAGAGCAGTCGACTCACTGACCAGGGTCAATAAAACCATCATTTCTTTAAAATAAAAAGCCTTCCAAGGTAAAATGCTGATTAAAAGCATCACTTTTCTCATGTTTCTCAGAAATGGTACCATTGAATTGAATAGACCAGTGGCAATCAGCCTTGAGTCAGAGCCACCTCTGTACCCGTGGTAACGGCCGATGCCATTCAGTAAGAGTGGTGCAGCGTGGGTATTGGAGAGGAGGAAGCAATCATGACTTTCAGACTATCCTATAATTTCTCCACTTTATACCCAGTTGTATTACTTCAGGGTGGAAAAAAGGATAGGAATTAATTTAGCTTTTCATTCAACAGCTCTATCTGTTCCCTTATTCAATGTCTGGTTGGCTGGAAGGTACTGAGCACTGTGCTGAGTTCAATGTCTCAGCCAAGATACAGTATGTTAAGAGGTACTTAGTACTGATCCAAGACGGGTATTCAGGAAGAATCAGAAAGTGACCTGGAATGTTTTCTATTGAAGTAACTGGAGCTAACCCTTTCTCTCTCTATATATATATATCTCTCTCTTTCTCTGTGTGTGTGTGTGTGTGTGTGTGCATCTTGCAGCATCCTGTTTGCGGACATCGAGGGGTTTACCAGTCTGGCGTCCCAGTGTACTGCCCAGGAGCTGGTGATGACACTCAATGAACTTTTCGCCCGCTTCGACAAGCTGGCCGCGGTGAGAACACAGGCAACCGCACACGCACACACACACACGAACGCACGCACGCACACACACACACACACAGACACACACGCACGCACGCACACACACACACACACACACACACACAGGTGAACCCTGCAACCCTAGGATTGTACAGTACTCCTTCCTCCCACTTTGGAGTCCTTTCTTCTGCTAATTGAAATACCAGGCAGATATAGTTGATGTGTGAGTTTACTGATAACGAATTTGAATTCCCTGACACAATTCACTGTGTGGTTGTGTACCCCGCTGGTCTGCCAGCCAGGCCTCAACTCTCACCTCATTAGCCCACTGCAGGGGCCTGAGTCACAGCACACCTCCCAGACATAGACCCAGTCTCATCCAGACCCAGCATGGACCACTGTGACCTACCTGGTACTGGCACAGAGAGCAGAGCACACACAGGCCCATAGGCATGAACACATACATACTTGCATGCACAGGCACGTACACATAATACAATCTGCATACACACATAGCTGTGCACACACACGCACACACGCACATATGAACAGACACACACACACACGTATGTGCATGCGAAGACACTGAGAACTGCCCATCTCACTAGCCACGTCTTAGCTGACTCCAGTACACCTACACACATTCACTTTCATATGTCAGATTAATCACATAGACATATTAATGATGCAGTCAGAAGGATTTTCTTAAATGCACTTAAATAGATTCAGATCCTGTCAGACGTTCCAAGGCAGTCGTGAACACACATACACACACACACACACACACTCACACACACACACACACACACACACACACACACACACACACACACACACACACACACACACACACACACACACACACACACACACACACACACACTCTCTCTTTAATTTGTACAACACTAGAGGTGATTGTATGGATCCTGGTCTAAACAGAGCCATGTGCTGTGGAGACAGAAGACATTCAGGTGGCTATCATGAGACATGAGCCTGCTGCAGTCCTGTGCCCTGCCCAAGGGAGACACACACACACCAACAAACACACACACACACTCTCACACAAACCATTAGGCTAGATATTTACAGTACAGCACAAGGCCAGACTCACTCTGCCAAGCAACCATTAAGGTCATATCCAGGGCATGCTACTTAACTATGTGTTCTAGAAGACACATGTAGAATGATTACTCAAGCTTTCCATGTGATCACTCTGTGTTGCCACCCACCAACCCAATATCTTTATAGCCTTGACTGCTGAGTTCTAAATAACAAACCATCAAGCACACACACACAATAGCCTATTTTCTGGATGGAGAGCAGCAGTCTTTTTACCTAACAAAGCTGTGTTGTTTACAGTAAGAATGAGGGAAATAATAAGCTATTAACAGTATTTTATACTGCAGTGAAATTGTATTAAAATAGGTAAAAGAAAAAGAGCAATTCTCTTTAACATACATGTCATGAGGACGTTTTGCAGTGCAGAATTCCCAGAAAAGGAAGATAAGTGATTCATTTAGTATTCTTCCAGACCTCTAAGTTCCCACTGGTAACAATACATTTCCAGTGTCATTCATCACTATGTGAAAGTCCAAACTTGGTATTTAGATTTGGTATTTATTAGCGACAGTACATTATATAGGGGTAATTCTACACTGTATGTAAAACATACCCCATACACCACAGATCTAGTGCCGTCAGAAAGTATTCATACCCCTTGACTTATTCCACATTTTGTTGTGTTACAGCCTGAATTATTATAATTTTTTTCTCTCACCCATCTACACACAAGATCCCATAATGACAAAGTGAGAACATGTTTAAAGGCATTTTTGCACATTTATTGAAAATGAAATACAGAAATATCTGATTTACATAAGGATTCACACCCCTGAGTCAATACTTTGCTGAATGCACATTTACAACTACAATTTAGTTGATCCATCCTCAGTTTTCTCCTATCACAGCCATTAAACTCTAACTGTTTTGAAGTCACCATTGGCCTCATGAAATCGCTGAGCGGTTTCCTTCCTCTCCGGCAACTGAGTTAGGAAGGACGCCTGTATCTTTGTAGTGACTGGGTGTATTGATAAACCATCTAAAGTGCCATTAATAACTTCACCACTGTCAAAGGGATATTCAATGTCTGCTTTTTTTTTTACCCATCTACCCATCTACCAATACCCTTCTTTCTACCCTTCTTTGTGAGGCATTGGAAAACCTCCCTAGTTTTTGTGGTTGAATCTATGTTCGAAATTCACTGCTTGATGGCGATACCTTACAGATAATTGTATGTGTGGGGTACAGAGATGAAGTAGTCATTCGAGAATCATGTTAAACACTATTATTGCATACAGAGTCCATGCAACTTATTATGTGACCTGTTAAACACATTTTTACTCCTGAACTTATTTGTCTTGCCATAACAAAGGAGTTGAATACTTATTGACTCAAGGCATTTCAGCTTTAATTTCTAATTAATTTGTACAATTTTGAAAAACATAATTCCACTTTGACATTATGGGGTATCGTGTGTAGGCCAGTGTTCCTAGGCCGGCATTGAAAATATGAATTTGTTGTTAACTGACTTGCCTAGTTAAATAAAGATAAATAAAAATACAAAAATCTCAGTTTAATCCATTTGAAATTCAGGCTGTAACAAAATGTGTAAAAAGTCAAAGGGTGTGAAAACTTTCTGAAGGCACTGTAGTTTTATCCCAAGTGTTGGCAAAATGTGAAGCCAGCATTCGGTTGCCTAGATATAGTGGTCAGGTTTTAATTTGGAAAGTAATTATTTTCCACAGAGTTTTTAGTCATGAAGCAGAGGCTTTTATCCAGAGAGACTTACAATACCAAGTGCATTTCAACAAGCAGGCAAAAAACAAACACTTTTTGTGATCATCGTATGTAAAACCCTCCTCAAAGGAAATGCTACTAACACACTAACATATTATGTGTGTGTGTGTGTGTGTGTGTCTGTGTGTGTGTGTTTGTGTGCATGCACGTATGTGTATGTGTCAACAGGAGAACCACTGCCTGCGTATTAAGATTCTTGGCGACTGCTACTACTGTGTGTCTGGGCTGCCAGAGGCCCGGGCCGACCACGCATCCTGCTGTGTGGAGATGGGTGTGGACATGATCGAGGCCATCTCGTGAGTATGGCACGGCCAAATACATATATAGTGCCTTCGAAAAGTACTCAGACCCCTTGACTTTTTCCACATTTTGTTACGTTACAGTCTTATTCTGAAATTGATTAAATAAATACAAATCCTCAGCAATCTACACACAATAACCCATAATGACATTTTTACAAATGTATTCAAATGAAAAACAGAAATACCTTATTTACCTAAGTATTCAGACCCTTTGCTATGAGACTCGATATTGAGCTCAGTTGCGTCCTGTTTCCATTGATCATCCTAGAGATGTTTCTACAACTTGATTGGAGTCCACCTGTGGTAAAGTCAATTGATTGGACATGATTTGGAAAGACACACACCTGTCTATATAAGGTCCCACAGTTGACAGTGCATGTCAGAGCGAAAACCAAGCCATGAGGTCAAAGGAATTGTCCGTAGATCTCCGAGACAGGATTGTGTCGAGGCACAGATCAGGATAAAGGTACCAAACATTTTTTGCAGCATTGAAGGTCCCGAAGAACACAGTGGCCTCCATCATTCTTAAATGGAAGAAGTTTGGAACCACCAAGACTCTTCCTAAAGCTGGCCACCGGTCAAACTGAGCAATCGGGGGAGAAGGGCCTTGGTCAGGGAGGTAACCAATAATCCGATAGTCACCCTGACAGAGCTCTAGAGTTCCTCTGTGGAGATGGGAGAACCTTCCAGAAGGACAACCATCTCTGCAGCACTCCACCAATTAGGCCTTTGTGGTAGAGTGAGCAGACTGCAGCCACTCCTGAGTAAAAGGCACATGACAGCCTGCTTGGAGTTTGCCAAAAGGCCTGTAAAGACTCTCAGACCATGAGAAACAAGATTCTCTGGTCTGATGAAACCAAGATTGCCAACCGTCATGTCTGGAGGAAACCTTGCACCATCAATACGGTGAAGCATGGTAGTGGCAGAATCATGCTGTGGGGATTTTTTTCAGCGGCAGGGACTGGGAGTCTAGTCAGGATCGAGGAAAAGATGAACGGAGCAAAGTACAGAGAGATCCTTGATGAAAACTTGCTTCAGAGTGCTCAGGGCCTCAGACTGGGGCGAAGGTTCACCTTCCAACTGGACAACTACTTAAGCACACAGCCAAGACAGTGCAGGAGTGGCTTCGGGCAAGTCTCTGAATGTTGATGAATGGCCCAGCCAGAGCCCGGACTTGAACCCAATCGAACATCTCTGGAGAGACCTGAAAATAGCATTGCAGCAACCCAATCCTGTCTCAGAGCTCTACGGACAATTCCTTCGACCTCATGGTTTGGTTTTTGCTCTGACATGCACTGTCAACTGTGGGACCTTATATAGACAGGTGTGTGCCTTTCCAAATCATGTCCAATTAATTGAATTTACCACAGGTGGACTGCAATCAAATTGTAGAAACATCTCAAGGATGATCAATGTAAAACAGGATGCATTTTTTTATTTAATCAATTTTAGAATCAGGATGTAACGTAACAAAATGTGGAAAAAGTCAGGGGGTCTGAATACTTATATATAACTACATCCTCTAAATGACAGAAATGTAAAATGTGAATGTTTTATATACAGATCTCATATTACTGTATTGAATGATCATATAATTCAATACAGTAGTATATGAGATCTGTATATAAAACATTCGCATTTGACATTTCTGTCATTTAGAGGATGCAGTTATCGATAGCGAATTACAGTAAGTGAATTCATCTTAAAATAGCTAGATGAGACAACCACATATCACAGTCAAATATGCAAGATACAAACATTCCATATATAGCGTTTTGCAAAAAACACGTATTCATACACATCTAAAATCTATGAATAAAACATCTGAGAACAGTTATATTTTACACACACGTGAAGGTACCCGTAAGCAATCATTTCAAATGTAAAAAATAGGTCAATATAGCATTTTGGATATAAACTCTTCAATTGTTCTTCAATCCTGTTCCCGGAGAGCCACAGGATGGACAAGCCTTGTTTCAGACAGGTGGTAGGAGGCAGGTGTGCATTAGTGGCGTAGTACTCCTACACTTCCAGGCCCAGAGAAACCAGAAAGGTTCAAATCAGGTTCAGTCTATACGCATGAAGAGGCACTTAGCCTAATTTGTGTCTGCAGAAGTTGAGTCAATGAGTCCAGGACAGGTGCTTGGTGTGCTTGAAACAGTCTAATGCTGATTGTGTTACTGTTCAGTTGTATTTTTTTGTGGCGTCTGATTGGTGTTTGCTGAGAGAGATAAGGGCTGGCTGATTTATTGATTGGCTGTTTCTGAATGATGAGACAGATGTCTGTCTCCGCTCACAGACCTGACTGTGTGCCCCTCAGCACCCCTGTCAGCAGTAGTGTGTTTGTATGTGTGTGCGTCAGTGTGTGTGTGTGTGTGTGTGTGTGTGTGTGTGTGTGTGTGTGTGTGTGTGTGTGTGTGTGTGTGTGTGTGTGTGTGTGTGTGTGTGTGTGTGTGGGTGTGTATGTACGCACGTGCGTGCAATTGACTGTGTTTTTGTCCCTTCGACCAGAGCGGCTGTGGTTATTGCATTTTTGCTTCATTTAGCTTTCTCCTTTTTCTAAGCAGTCCCCCAACTTTCATGACGCAATAACATGGAACAATGTTATAAAATCTAGAATATTGCCACTGATAAAGAGTTTAAAAGGCGAAGGTCAGAAAATGTTCTGGTTCAGTGTCCCTGCCCTCTACATTCACACGGAGTCAGCGAGGCACCGTATTAGGAGACTGCTGTGACATTATAATGAGGTGATTACAGCATTGGAACCAAATATACTGAGCTTGAGCAATTTTGACAAAAACAATTGATATACACTATACACTACCCTTGAATGTGAACACCTACTCATTCAAGGGTTTTTCTTTATTTTGTACCATTTTCTACATTGTAGAATAATACTGAAGACATCAAAACTATGAAATAACGCATATGGAATCATGTAGTAACCAAAAAGTGTTAAACAAATCAAAATATATCATATATTTGAGTTTCAACAAATAGCCACCCTTTGCCTTGATGATATCTTTGCACACTCTTGGCATTCTCTAAAGCAGCTTCATGACATAGCCACATTGAATGCATTTCAATTAACAGGTGTGCCTTCTTAAAAGTTAATTGGTGGAATTTCTTTCCTTAATGCATTTGAGCCAATCAGTTGTGTTGTGACAATGTAGTGGGGTATACAGAAGATAGCCCTATTTGGTAAAAGGACAAGTCCATATTATGGCAAGAACAGCTCAAATAAGAGAAACGGCACTCCATCATTACTTTCAGTCAATATGGAACATTTCAAGAACTTTGAAAGTTTCTTCAAGTGCAGTCGCAAAAACCATCAAGCGCTACGATGAAACTGGCTCTCATGAGGACAGCCACAGGAAAGGAAGACCCAGTGTTACCTCTGCTGCAGAGGATAAGTTAATTAGAGTTACCAGACTCAGAAATTGCAGCCTAAATAAATGCTTCACAGAGTTCAAGTAACAGACACATGTCAACATAAACTGTTCAGAGGAGACTGTGTGAATCAGGTCTTCATGGTCAAATTGCTGCAAAGAAACCACTACTAAAGGACACCAATAAGAAGAAGATACTTGCTTGGGCCAAGAAACATGAACAATGGACATTAGACCGGTGGAAATTTGTCCTTTGCTCTGGAGTCCAAATTGGAGATTTTTGGTTCCAACTGCCATGTCTTTGTGAGATGCGGTGTGGGTGAACAGATGATCTCTGCATGTGTATTTCCCACCGTAAAGCATGGAGGAGGAGGTGTTATGGTGTGGGGTGCTTTGCTTGTGACACTGGCTGTGATTTATTTAGAATTCAAGGCACACTTAACCAGCATAGCTACCACAGGATTCTGCACCGATGCCCCATCCCATCTGGTTTGTGCTTAGTGGGACTATCATTTGTTTTTCAACAGGACAATGACCCAACACACCTCCAGGCTGTGTAAGGGCTATTTTACCAAGAAGGAGAGTGACGGAGTGTTGCATCAGATGACCTGGCCTCCACAATCCCCCAAACACAACCAAATTGAGATGGTTTGGGATGAGTCGGAAAAAGAAAAGCAGCCAACAAGTGCTCAGCATATGTGGGAATTCCTTTAAGACTGTTGGAAAAGCATTCCAGGTGAAGCTGGTTGAGAGAATGTCAAGTGTGTGTGCAAAGCTGTCATCAAGGCAAAGGGTGGCTATTGGAAGAATGTCAAATATAAAATATATTTTGATTTGTTTAACACTTTTTGTTAACTACATGATTCCATATGTGCTATTTCATAGTTTCAATGTCTTCACTATTATTCTACAATTTATAAAATAAAGAAAAACCCTTGAATGAGTAGGTGTTCTAAAACTTTTGACCTGTAGTGTTTGTTGCCCTAAAGCGATTCACATACGGAAATATCGCCGATTTCACTGCCGAGTACATATCTTGTCCTTCTAGTTAAAGCGGCTAATGCCTAGGAAGGTGACAGCTGCCGGTGACCATAGCAACAAAATAAACAAACATTATCGACATAAAAATGTGTTCATATGCAACAGAAATTATTAATTAAAAAATCAATTCGAAAGAAGTTACTTTTATTGTTAAAAGTGACTCTGTAAACTGATAGTGTTAGCCAGCTAGCTAGCTAAAGTGGGAAAGTTAGCTGGACATACATGCTGATGTATTACAACGCAGGCTATGTTTTCTCATGTGATTGGTGAACAACAACGGCACAGAATCCTATTTTCTCAGCCTCGGTTGAGCTGCTTTCACATGCACGAGTACCGCCGTGCAATACTTTGGAACAGATTTCCTCTTTTCTCCCTCCAAAATCAGTGCTCAGTGGTCTCTAACTGTTTCTATCTGTGTCTGTGTGTGTGTGTTCTAGGCTCGTGAGAGAGGTCACAGGGGTCAATGTGAACATGCGTGTGGGCATCCATAGTGGCAGGGTCCACTGTGGGGTACTGGGACTCAGGAAGTGGCAGTTTGATGTGTGGTCCAACGATGTCACGTTAGCTAATCACATGGAGGCTGGGGGCGCGGCAGGGTACGTTTGGCCAATCATGACAAACCAGTACAGAGTCACTCACCCAATGACACTACATCTCTCCTATGCTCTGTATCAAAATACACTATAATACTACCTAGAATAGCACTTAGAATGAACTTTTGTATTGGGCATACATTCTAAGTGGTATGCTACTATGTATATGGGGTATGTAAGGGATAATCAACGAGGGGCTATGCGTTCTCTGGAAAATAATGAACGGCGTGGAAGGTGTGTTCCACGACATCTAAAGCCATGACATCATTTTCTGGAATTTTCTAAGCTGTTCAAAGGCACAGTCAACTTAGTGTATGTAAACTTCTGACCCACTGGAATTGTGATACAGTGAATTATAAGTGAAGTAATCTGTCTGTAAACAATTGTTGGAAAAATGACTTGTGTCATGCACAAAGTAGATGTCCTAACTGACTTGCCAAAACTATAGTTTGTTAACATGAAATTTGTGGAGTGGTTGAAAAACGAGTTTTAATGACTCCAAGCTAAGTGTATGTACACTTCTGACTTCAACTGTATAATCCTGAAATGAATGAATGAATAATAATGACCATTGTGTCCAGTAAGTCATTGCTGTGTTTTTGTGCCAGGCGTATCCACATCACCAAGGCCACTCTGAACTACCTGAATGGAGACTATGACGTGGAGCCAGGATCAGGAGGAGAGAGGAATGTCTATCTGAAGAGGCACAACATCGAAACCTACCTCATCGTGGGCTGCAGCCAGAAAAGGGTACAGTACAGCCTTGTCATCCCTTTACTGTTAGATTAGGTTATTATGACTATGGCCCAGAGTTTTACCTGATCACGTGATCTGACCCTTTAAAAGGACACCTCACAGTTTTTAACCACATCTTTCATCGCTATTTTCCCATGTAGATACTGGTATGGTGCTGGAGATAATGAATAAAATAATACTAGTAATATTAGTCCCGTGCAAATACGGCTTTACACAGACATGTGTAAGATTTCCAGTGTAAATTACACAGACATGAGTAAGATTTCCAATGTAAATTACACAGACGTGTAAGATTTCCAATGTAAATTACACAGACATGTGTAAGATTTCCAATGTAAATTACACAGACATGTGTAAGATTTCCAATGTAAATTACACAGACGTGTAAGATTTCCAGTGTAAATTACACAGACGTGTAAGATTTCCAATGTAAATTACTCAGACATGAGTAAGATTTCCAATGTAAATTACACAGACGTGTAAGATTTCCAATGTAAATTACACAGACGTGTAAGATTTCCAATGTAAATTACTCAGACATGAGTAAGATTTCCAATGTAAATTACACAGACGTGTAAGATTTCCAATGTAAATTACACAGACATGTGTAAGATTTCCAATGTAAATTACACAGACATGAGTAAGATTTCCAATGTAAATTACACAGACATGAGTAAGATTTCCAATGTAAATTACACAGACATGAGTAAGATTTCCAATGTAGATACTTGACTAGGAAAAACTCTGGGTTGACTGTAATAGGAAAACAAACTCAGCCCTGCTCAGTCAAAATTCTGATACATTTTCATAAACACTTTTTTATTTACTGGCTGATTATCATGCTTTCAGGCTGTCGTATTTTTTTTAGAAGCAGCTGGTCGGCTTACTTTTGGAAATCATGCGTCTCTAAAGAGTGATGTCACCCGTTCTCTCACCATGAGATAATGTTTGTTTACGTACAGTACAATGTCCTTTTAATCAGCTGAGGATATATTATATCCGTAGTGTGTGTGTGTCATATCATATCAGTCCTGTGGCGATATCAGAAGCCTTGACTCTAATCCTGCTAACATATCATATTATATCAGTCCTGTGGCGATATCAGAAGCCTTGACTCTAATCCAGCTAACATATCATATCATATCAGTCCTGTGGCGATATCAGAAGCCTTGACTCTAATCCAGCTAACATATCATATCATATCAGTCCTGTGGCGATATCAGAAGCCTTGACTCTAATCCAGCTAATATATCATATCATATCAGTCCTGTGGCGATATCAGAAGCCTTGACTCTAATCCAGCTAACATATCATATCATATCAGTCCTGTGGTGATATCAGAAGCCTTGACTCTAATCCAGCTAACATATCATATCATATCAGTCCTGTGGTGATATCAGAAGCCTTGACTCTAATCCAGCTAACATATCATATCATATCAGTCCTGTGGTGATATCAGAAGCCTTGACTCTAATCCAGCTAACATATCATATCAGTCCTGTGGTGATATCAGAAGCCTTGACTCTAATCCTGCTAACATATCATATCATATCAGTCCTGTGGTGATACCAGAAGCCTTGACTCTAATCCAGCTAACATATCATATCATATCAGTCCTGTGGTGATATCAGAAGCCTTGACTCTAATCCAGCTAACATATCATATCATATCAGTCCTGTGGTGATATCAGAAGCCTTGACTCTAATCCAGCTAACATATCATATCATATCAGTCCTGTGGTGATATCAGAAGCCTTGACTCTAATCCAGCTAACATATCATATCAGTCCTGTGGTGATATCAGAAGCCTTGACTCTAATCCAGCTAACATATCATATCATATCAGTCCTGTGGTGATATCAGAAGCCTTGACTCTAATCCAGCTAACATATCATATCATGGGTACTTTCACATTGGGAATGGGTTGGTTCTCACGATCCCTGTTACAATAGTTACATTACAGACCTGCCCTAATAAACTGTTTACAAGAAGTGATACCTTTTAGTGTGCATCCCAAATGACACCCTATTCCCTATAGAGTGCACTACAGTGCCATTTGAGGCAGAGCCTTAGAGTTCACTACCTTTTCCGTTCAGTTTGAACCACTACACTCATCCCAGGTCAGCTCTCACTACCTATAAGCATATTTAATTGTAGTAGGAACCGTTGAAAACTGATCTACAGTAGAGTAAGTGATTGTTGCATGGAATTCCCCCAGTATTCCCCTACAAGTATAGCTGTCAGGGGTGGAAATGGGGGGCAACCCGGGAGTGAAATAATTTTAGCATGATCTTTAATTCAAGGATTTTACATTGGTGGTTTCCTGGTCCCCAGAGTGACTTTTACCATTACCACCCCTAGTATATCTGTCTCCCTTACCTTGCAGAAAGAAGAGAAGGCGATGATAGCCAAAATGAACCGTCAGCGCGCCAACTCTGTCTCCCACAACACGGGCCACTGGACCGACCGACCTTTCTACAACCACGGAGGAAACCAGATCTCCAAGGAGATGAAGAGGATGGTGAGATACCATTCTGTCCTCACCGCCATTCAGACTTGATCTTTACTCTTCTCTGATCTGGCCTTCACAGCAAGGCCAGGTTGTGGTTGTTGTGTGTTTGTGTATTAACCAGGGACTATAGAAAGCCAAGGACGTGAGGCGGTTATGTCATTGCATACGGTATATCTTTCATTGTCTCCCTAGGCTCTCTCTGTCTTTAGTCTAGCATTTAGCTCCAGGGTCACAGTGCCCCCACCCCTGTTTCACTGCCCCTGACCCGGTGCCCAAGAAACCCCACAGAGAGAGAGAGAGAGAGAGAGAGAGAGAGAGAGAGAGAGAGAGAGAGAGAGAGAGAGAGAGAAAGAGAGAGAGAGAAGAGTCAGTGGAGCGGTAGCAGGATGACAACAATCAGTCAGGGCCTTAATGATTTAATCAGTCACCAATAAGGGAAAGTCACCTGAGGCGGATACACCTTTTATCTGTGTGTTTCCTGTCTGTGTCGACGTCAGTGAGCTGAGGTCTGACATTGAACAGAATGGTGAACGTACCATCAGACCTCAGAGCACAACTACCACATTATATAATATAATAGTCATTTAACAGATGCTTTTATCCCAATACACTTTTTTCCAAAACTGTCAGTATTGACAGTTACACATCTATTCAATATACCCATGTCTCTCCTCTCTTCTGAGACGATGATGGAAATCATTTGCATTCAGTAATGAATTCCCAGAAAGCTTCTGTATAGTCTCAAGGGTAGAGGGGGTGGCAGGCTGGCATGCTGGCAGCAAGCAGTGGCCCTTCACACTACAGTTCACCTCTCCAGCAAGTGTCTCTCGAGGACTACTCACTCTGTCACAATACAATACGTGGGCAACAAGGATGAAGAAATACCATAACATTCAGTCAGTGAGGTCCCATCTGCAGCAGAATAACATTACTCAGAATCCCAGGGGGAATCATCTCTCTTACACAACAAAGACATACACCAAAGCATACACACATACACACACGTACACAAACGCATACACATGCACAGAAGCACAAACACACACACACACACAGAAAAAAGCTATAGTGGTGTGACCATTGGGTCCTCTTTCTGTTCCCCAAGGCCTCCCACTGTGCTAAAACAATGCTGCTATGGTGACTCACTGTCTGTTGTTTACCTCTCCTCCTCTCTCATTCCATCCCTTCCCCTCTCACCTCCTCTCCTTTTCTCTCCTCTCCTAACATTAACTCAAGGGCACTATGTCAATACAATAATGGTCTGAGTCTGGTTCCAGTCGCAGCGCACCTGCCTACTATTGTCTTCACCCCAGAGTTTTTGGTGTGCAGATTATAGTCAGATAATTATTTCTGGTTATCTCTTTATCTTATTATCTCTTCCCTGCTGGATCTGAAATCAGTGTTTGAAATCAATGAATGAGCTCAGTGCGTGTGGGCGTAAGTAAGTCCTGTCTGATTTAATTATTGGCTAGCTGCAACAGGACAGCTGTATTGTGAGAGACAGTCTCTCTTTGGCAGATTAATATATACTACACAGTTGGATGTCTGCCTCTATCTCTTTCTCTTTCTCTCTCTCTCTTGCTCTGTCTGTCTGTCTCTCTCTCTCGTAACCCTCCACTCCTGTACTCTTACTTTTTAGTCATACACCGAAGTTCACAGACAGTCAGTTGGTGGTCTGAACATGAACTTAGTAATATTTGTCTTAGCTCTGTCTCTGTCTCTCTCCCTATATCTCTCTCCACATCTCTATCTCTCTATCTTTCTCCCTCCCTATATCTCTGTCTCTGTCCCTCTCTCCTCATCCCCTTGCACCGCTTGTGAATCCCAGCAGCAGATATAAAGAAAGAGCAGAGATAGATGGAGCAAGGAGAAAGGGAGCAAGACAGATTGCATGAAAGAGGGGGAGAGAATGTGTGTGAGGCGAAAGGAAAGGGAGTCACGTAGTAATTCCCACTAGCCCCTGTCCTCCAACTTCCTGGCAGTGCAGGGCAGGCAGCGGAGTAGAGATTACTTATAATGACCTGCTGTCAACTGTGTTTCTTGCGTACATTCCTACTATGTCATTAATCACTGTTCTCCTATTCCGTATAAAATACAGAGAATGCTGGTATTTGGGGATGTTCCCCCTCTCTGTTTGTAGAGTGTAGCTTTATCAGTGGAATTGCTTATGTTATAAAAGACATCCTAGAAATTCTGCTGGAATGTCACATCCAAGAGGGGTGAGGGTTTCAGGGTATTTTCAGCTTAGTCCACAATTGGGGCAATTGAGAAGTATAGATTTTACCAAGATGTGACAAAGGCACAAAGTAATAGGTTTAATGGTCAGACATAAGAGTGAATTGTAATTTATGTACATATGGGAGTGGATTTGTTGATATGGAAGTAGCTCTAAGTCTAGATGACTATCTCCTGGAGATGTGTTGATGTTTCTAGGAACTGTACAGCACAGCATATTTTCTCCTGTTGTTGTTGCCATCTTCATCCAATAGAGGGCAATGCAGTTCCGTGATTGGTGTAGAAATGATTAATTTCACCTAATGGGCTCCTATTTTGTGTCAAACTCAAGTTAGTTTGCAATTTTGTTATGTAAAAACTGCCGCACTGACATTTTCCAGCCCTAAAGCCAGGTTCGGCAATTTGCCTGTCTAACATCAGCTCGCTTGCGCAATATCTGAGGTGTGTCCTTAAAAACAAGTGCAAAGTGACAATTTCATACAACTTAAAGTGTTCTTTATTTCTAAATATGAGATTTGCCAGCACAAAAGGCACATCTCTCTTCCATGGGCACCGTGTGTCATGGCTGGATAGGCTGAGCTTCCGCTCTCAAAATCCATTACATTATCAACTGCATTAACGTTAAGACCTGCTTTTTGTGGGTCTTAAAACTTCTCATTAGCGTTTCCCCCCAGCTCGTTTAATTTGATGATTAAAAACCAAGCATAGCCTACCCTCCCTTTAATCAAGGCTGGTTTAGCAGTATCGCATAGGTGTGTATTTTTATCCTGGCCATTAGCTAAGTAGCCTACAGATAAAGGGGTTTTAAATGGTCTACTGAGAGTGCTTTCAAATATATTTTTTTGCCTTCATGCTTTTTAATTATTCACATACCTGCATACTTCATTTCACTTGTTCAAGTAGACTATCCATCCTCATTTTCAAAGAGTGCCCCTCATCCTATTACCAAAGACGCACCCCTCCAAACTATTCAGTCCTCCTATAATGCCATATCAGCGGCAGATTATTTTTTAAATCTGCCTTGCACATAGGCAACGATACAATTGACATGAGCATAGTATTTTGTATAGACGTGTAATAGTTATGCGTACACACATTTAGGTCAACGTGTGCACGCAGTGCCATGGAACGAGAGAATCGATTTATGCAATCATGCTTCTGACCCCATCCTATTTAGAAATATTGTTGTTGTTTTAAAAAACAGTTTTCCGTTTTATATCAAGGTTACCTTTACCCTAAGCCTAGGCTACTAAGGCTGGTTCAACAGCAATGTGTCTTGTCTTATTTATCCTGGCTTGCAAAGTAGCCCATAAAAGGTGTTTAAATTGTCTATTTGTCAGAGTGCCTTGAATTTATAATATAATGCACATCCTGAAACATACACACGTGCCTACCTGCATACTTTGTTTAGCTTGTTCAAGTATCCATCCCCATCTCTCATCCGGTGGTCAAAGACGCTCTCCTCCAAATATATTTCAATGATTTAGTCCTATATAATGCAGTATCAACGGGAGAACTATTCTATATTTTGCTTATTGAGAACGTGCCTCACACATACAATACAATTTCCGTGAGCCTAGTATTTTCTATTTTAAGTGTGATGTGTAAAGACATGTAGTTTGGCTATAGCTCATTGAAGCCAATTACAACAATGTTTACTGCCAGCACTCCAGACATAGGCTATTGAACTAACACTGGATGTTTTTTGGATTGTTGTTGACATCACTCGTTACTGTAGCCTATGCTTTTCAAAAAACTGTAATATCAATACACAATGGACCAAGATGAGAATATTCTGTGCCCCCAGCTGAATTGGAGTTGTTGACAATGCAAAGACAGCCAATAACCTACAGAACTTGAGACAAGCGCATGCAGCATTAAGCCACGGAACGCGTTGATTGGCCAGTGAGTGGCCAAGCCCTCGTCACACCTACAACTTGTTTGTTCATCAAAACCTAGCCCTTTTGCGCCACTACCAGCTATTGTGCTCATAATCCCGGCTGTGAAAATAGCAAAATATTTTTGACACACCCCAGGACCTATAGCTCTACTGCCAGCGCTTTGATTGACCATTTCGTTAGGTTTTTAAAATAGAGCCCATGTGATGTAAATAAATAAACGTACATTATTATGAATTAGGTGTGCGGTAAACAACACAAACCACCCTGCTGGTATAATTATCTGTGTCAAGCTTTAATGAAGGCTCAGAGAGACCCCCTCGATGGTCTTATGACAGGCAGACAGTCTTCTACAGAAGCACTATTGACTCATCTCCCCAGGAAGATGCCTGGATAGCTATTGTTCTCGACTTTGAATGTGTCTGATATAGCACCCTATTCCCTATATAGTGCACTACTTTTGACCAGAGTTCTATGGGACCTGGTCAAAGCAGTACACTATGTAGGTATGGAACAGGGTGCCATTTGCGACGGAGCTTTTGTTGTTGTTTCTAGCCTCTTGAGCGAAGAGTTTGGGAAGAGATAAAGCTGGCAGAGGTGTCAGTCTCTTGTCTTCATGGTTGACACTCAATTTTTTGTCAACACCTGACTGTGTGGATGGATTCTACCTCTTTCTCTTCTAAAAAAAACTCTAGCACCACTTAAGGTTTTCTGTTTGCAGATGTTTTTCTGTCAGCTAACACACTGTTCTGCTCTTTTCTTCTTTCTTCTAGGGATTTGAAGACCCCAAGGACAAGTGAGTAGAGACCCCCTATCCCCATCTTGCCTCCTGTGAGTTAAAGTGGTGGGCTGCCTTCTGCTGCAGGTCATGTTTTCAGGGTTTCTAAAGACAAACGGCAGTATCAAAGCCATAGATCTTTAAATGATCTAGATACAGTTGAAGTCGGAAGTTTACATACACTTAGGTTGGAGTCATTAAAACTTGTTTTTCAACCACTCCACAAATTTCTTGTTAACAAACTATAGTTTTGGCAAGTCGGTTAGGACATCTACTTTGTGCATGACACAAGTAATTTTTCCAACAATTGTTTACAGACAGATTATTTCACTTATAATTCACTGTATCACAATTCCAGTGGGTCAGAAGTTTACATACACTAAGTTGACTGTGCCTTTAAACAGCGTGGAACATTTCAGAAATTGATGTCATGGCTTTAGAAGCTTCTGATAGGCTAATTGACATCATTTGAGTCAATTGGAGGTGTAACTGTGGATGTATTTCAAGGCCTACCTTGAAACTCAGTGCCTCTTTGCTTGACATCATGGGAAAATCAAAAGAAATCAGCCAAGACCTCTGAAAAAAACTGGAGACCTCCACAAGTCTGGTTCATCCTTGGGAGCAATTTCCAAACGCCTGAAGGTACACGTTCATCTGTACAAACAATAGTACGCAAGTATAAACACCATGGGACCACGCAGCCGTCATACCGCTCAGGAAGGACACGCGTTCTGTCTCCTAGAGATGAACGTACTTTGGTGCGAAAAGTGCAAATCAATCCCAGAACAACAGCAAAGGACCTTGTGAAGATGCTGGAGGAAACAGGTACAAAAGTATCTATATCCACAGTAAAACGAGTCCTATATCGACATAACCCGAAAGGCCGCTCAGCAAGGAAGAAGCCACTGCTCCAAAACTGCCATAAAAAAAGTCAGACTACAGTTTGCAACTTTACATAGGGACAAAGATCATATTTTTTGGAGAAATGTCCTCTGGTCTGATGAAACAAAAATAAAACAGTTTGGCCATAATGACCATCGTTATGTTTGGAGGAAAAAGGGGGAGGCTTGCAAGCCGTAGAACACCTTCCCAACCGTGAAGCACGGGGGTGGCAGCATCATGTTGTGGGGGTGCTTTGCTGCAGGAGGGACTGGTGCTCTTCACAAAATTGATGGCATCATGAGGAAGGGAAAATTTTGTGGATATATTGAAGCAACATCTCAAGACATCAGTCAGGAAGTTAAAGCTTGGTCGCAAATGGGTCTTCCAAATGGACATTGACCCCAAGCATACTTCAAAAGTTGTGGCAAAATGGCGTAAGGACAACAAAGTCAAGGTATTGGAGTGGCCATCACAAAGCCCTGACCTCAAACCTATAGAAAATGTGTGGGCAGAACTGAAAGTGTTTGCGAGCAAGGAGGCCTACAAACCTGACTCAGTTACACCAGCTCTGTCAGGAGGAATGTGCCACAATTCACCCAACTTATTGTGGAAAGGTTGTGGAAGGCTACCCAAAATGTTTGACCCAAGTTAAACAATTTAAAGGCAATGCTACCAAATACTAATTGAGTGTATGTAAACTTCTGACCCACTGGGAATGTGATGAAAGAAATAAAGCTGAAATAAATCATTCTCTCTACTATTATTCTGACATTTCACATTCTTAAACTAAAGTGGTGATCCTAACTGACCTAAGACAGGGAATGTTTACTAGGATTAAATGTCAGGAATTGTGAAAATGTATTTGGCTAAGGTGTTTGTAAACTTCCCGACTTCAACTGTAGGTGTGTGGCAGTCACAGAAATAAACTACTGTAGCTATAATACACAGCATAGCAATCGAAAACACAACCAGAACATCCAACTCGCCAACTTGCCAGATTTCTTGTATGACATGGCCATGACATTCATATCCATGAGTGGACAGTGATCTCAATCTGTTATTCAGAAAACATTATAATCACCTGGTTTGAATTTGTCCACTGATCCACTGACAATAGGCCAGATTGCCTCTGTAATTAATGCAATCAAACAATACACTGCTGATTGAATGACCGATTATTCCCATCAAACTAACATGATGAGAGTGGTCTGATGATCTCAATCACTTTGCTTATTATGGCCACACTTGATTGGGGTGATGCAGTTCTGTGGTGAAGTGTGGAGTTAAGTTGTGGTTGTAGCTTGTGGTTGCAGGACTGGGGGCGGGCTGGCCCATAGAGACATAGGACCTCTTGTGATGGCCTGAAACAGAAAACAAAAAAGTGTCTCCTCGTCTTGTGTTATCTAGACATTTCATTTTCAGAAACACACAGGAAAACCTGAACCCAGAGGACGAGGTGGACGAGTTCCTAGGGAGAGCCATCGACGCCAGGAGTATCGACCGGCTACGCTCCGAACACGTCAAGAAGTTCCTGCTGACCTTCAGAGAACCAGACCTGGAGAAGAAGGTACTGACGTCCTCCTCCAGGGAAGTGACTCTGAATATTCGGACTAGGGCCCTGAGTGAATTTTCTGGGTAGATCTTTAGGAGTGAGCAGTGTATTCATTTGTGTCAGAATTGATTGTCAAAATCAGGCCCTTGGGTTTTTCCTGACTACATGGACCGATCAGGAAAAAGGTTTAGTGTGAGTCTATAACTAAGGGATTTGTCCTTGTCAGGTGTCATGGTCAGTAAAAATGGAAAAATGCAGGGCCCTTGTCAAGACAAGCAATTCTGCTACAAATTGCTACACCACTCACTGGCATGTCAAATAAAGTTTGAATGAAGGGAGAGTGGGAGAGAGAGAGTGGTAAACATTTTTGGGTTAAAAGAGAAGATACATAAAAAGTGAGCGGGAAGGAGAGAGAGGGTGAAAGCCGACCGAAAGAGAAGAGGAGAGGCCCCATTTTCAACCTGCTGTCTTTCACCTCTCACTCTGTCTCTCTCATCCCTCTGTCAGTCTCTCTCGTCAGGGTCTGGTTAACCTAACGTAGTAGATGTAAAATAAACGCTTTGAGCGGGGTTGGATAAAAATGGAAGCATCCGGTTTTCAGGCTTGGCCTCTTCTCTGCTTTTCCCGGTTTCAGACAACACCGCTGAGGGTGGGTTATGGAGGGCTGTATAGCGGCTACATAGAGAGGATCAAAATCCCTCTCTCAGTGTGTCTGCCCCCAGCCCCAGCCCAGTCTTTTGTGGGAGAGATAATCACTGCCTTTGTTCTCCTCCATTACCTGTCCACCTACATATCTAATAATTGACCTCCTGAGTACCATACATTAGGCTATGGATTGCAGTTCAGCTGTGTAACCCTTACCATGCTGTTCTCACAGTGTGATGCTGTTGTGTCAGTATACTGTACAAAAGGGTTTGAAGTGAGATGTGAAGCGCACAGCCAGCCTCTGTTTACCTTTCTGCTCTTATATTTTTCCATTTCCGTTTCTCCTTCAGTACTCCAAACAAGTGGACTCCAGATTTGGAGCATACGTGGCCTGCGCCTCTCTTGTCTTCCTCTTCATATGTTTCATCCAGATTGTCATTGTGCCACAGTAAGTACTGAATCTCTCCTAGTGGATATTCATACACTATAGTACCACAGTAAGTACTGAATCTCTCCTAGTGGATATTCATACACTATAGTACCACAGTAAGTACTGAATCTCTCCTAGTGGATATTCATACACTATAGTACCACAGTAAGTACTGAATCTCTCCTAGTGGATATTCATACACTATAGTACCACAGTAAGTACTGAATCTCTCCTAGTGGATATTCATACACTATAGTACCACAGTAAGTACTGAATCTCTCCTAGTGGATATTCATACACTATAGTACCACAGTAAGTACTGAATCTCTCCTAGTGGATATTCATACACTATAGTACCACAGTAAGTACTGAATCTCTCCTAGTGGATATTCATACAGTATAGTACCACAGTAAGTACTGAATCTCTCCTAGTGGATATTCATACAGTATAGTACCACAGTAAGTACTGAATCTCTCCTAGTGGATATTCATACACTATAGTACCACAGTAAGTACTGAATCTCTCCTAGTGGATATTCATACAGTATAGTACCACAGTAAGTACTGAATCTCTCCTAGTGGATATTCATACAGTATAGTACCACAGTAAGTACTGAATCTCTCCTAGTGGATATTCATACACTATAGTACCACAGTAAGTGCTGAATCTATCCTAGTGGATATTCATACACTATAGTACCACAGTAAGTGCTGAATCTCTCCTAGTGGATATTCATACACTATAGTACCACAGTAAGTACTGAATCTCTCCTAGTGGATATTCATACACTATAGTACCACAGTAAGTACTGAATCTCTCCTAGTGGATATTCATACACTATAGTACCACAGTAAGTACTGAATCTCTCCTAGTGGATATTCATACAGTATAGTACCACAGTAAGTGCTGAATAATTCTCTACTAGTGAACCACAGTGCATATCTCCCATATCATTCACAACTTGGAGCCCTAGCTCTTCCTGGGCTGAGGGCAGGGCTTTAGGGATGAGTAGAGGAGGAGACTGAGATAGACAGGACCTAGATGAAGCTGATACTTGAGGGGACTTGATACTTGAGGGGAAAGGCAGTCCCAGACAGGCCAAGTACAGGGACTTGGCCCAGACGTTAATGAATGTCCCGTCACCTGCTGTCACCACCTTTCCTCTCCTCTGCCAGAGGGGCTGATGGGTACCGCTGGGGCTGCCAGCAGCTGGCTGTTTGTTCATTCTCAAGGATGCCCCTCAAGTGTGTAACCCTCTAGCTTTCTCTCTCTCCCTCCTATTGATCTTTTCTTCACCATTCCTTTTTCATTATCCCCTCTTCCTTGATCCTTTTGTCTCACCTCTCTCTCTCTTTCTGTCTCAGATGTATTTACTCATATTTCTCCTATCACTTCTGTAATCCTCTCTCTCTCTCTATTCCTCAGCTCCACTCTGATGATTGGGTTCTACACCACCTGTCTGATCATCCTGGTGGCTGTCATGTTTGTCTCAGCAGTCTACTCCTGCTTTGGGGTGAGCACTTATGTTTTCCCAGGAATTTGTTTGTGTTCGGAAGCTTCCTCATACTATGACGTCGATGTCTATACCACAAGACAATGGGCGACAGCACTGCCCATCTATCCAGTACCCATATAGCTCTAGCCCTTAGCCTGACGCACTGGCGCAGTGGGAGCTCTCTGTGGCTGTCTGGGAATGTTGTATCTCACTGTATAACAGGTCTGTTTCCACAGCATGACTGGGCCAATCACACAGCAGGTAAACCTGCTTGGTGGATGGTATTGATTTTTAACTGCCCTGAGAGCAGCAGTCCCCTGGAGAGACAGAGTCAGACTGCTTAGTGAGGCCTTTAGAAAGGAACTGGCATGTAATTGGGCGAAAGATTGAAGTGGACGTAAACTCACAATAGGGATATTACTGTTTTGTCAGTTAAGGATGTTTGAGAATGACGACAGCGGACTAATGATGTCATAGCTGTGTTGTTGTTGTTCCTGGAGGGCCCTCTGGATATTTAATTTCCTGCTCTCTCCTCATTGGCTGATGGCCTTATGAAATAAGCCCTTAAATGGGAATTGGAAACAAGAACAACAGGCTTATGATCTTCTTTAGTTGTAAACTGATGAGATGATATGAGGGATTTTGATATATTGTAGGGCGGCTTTGATAATATTACCATTGTGGCACTATAAGCTCTGGAAAAGTGAGGGTTTTACAATTCCAAAGAAAATGCTGCGTGCATGAACCCCACATTGTAAGGAGTCTGATTTTGTGGGAGAGGAGTAGGGCAGCACTTCAACCAACATGAGTTGAATTGCAGCCAAAAGTCATAGCTGGTATTGTGGCCTGTAGAATACAAACAATACAAACACAACGTTCTCTAGTAACTCAGGGATGACATAGACTGACCATGCCCTCTCCATCCGTCCCCTGTGCTTGGGACAGTTTTTCCCGGTGCCTCTCCAGACCTTGTCCAAGAGGATTGTCCAGTCCAGACTCAACAGCACCCTGGTGGGAGTCTTCACCATCATCCTGGTCTTTCTCTCTGCCTTCATCAACATTGTAAGTCACTGAGCATCCACTCCAAATGGTTGCACATATATTTTTAAGGGGAAAACTCAGACAGCAAAGCTTACATGCTTCTGCATTAATGAGTGTTTGACATCTGTGGGTTGTGTTCATTAGGGCCCACCGCAGCAGAACATTTTTGCAACAGAAAACAAAAACAAGTATTACTTATTTGACAAGTTCAGATGTTTTGTGCCTGCTGAACACTGCCCAGTTCTCATTCATAATCATGTTAACCCCATTTGCCCTCTGCTCCCTAGTTCACCTGCAGTACTGGAGACCTGAGGACTTGTCTGAGCTGGGAGCTGAACATCAGTCGCAGCAGTGTGAACGCCTGCCATGCACGCAGCCTCAACTACACCCTCGAATCACTAGACGGTTTCTGTGGCAGCCCCTCACCCAACTGCAACTTCCCTGAGGTGTGTGTGTGTGTGTGTGTGTGTGTGTGTCCAGCTGGGCAGTCATCCTCACTAAACTGACTCTGCACCAGAAGCGGCCAATTAATTTCACAATGGCATGCTAAAAGATTTGCAAATGTTTGACATCTCTCTCTCTCACTCCCACTCTCTCTCCCTCTCACCCCCCCCCCCCTTCTCTCTCCCTCCTCTCCACCCTGCACCCTCCCTCTGTAGTACTTCTCTTCCTGTGTGTTGTTGAGCCTGCTGGCCAGCTCAGTCTTCCTGCAGGTCAGCAGCATAGGTAAACTCCTACTCATGCTCTTCATCGAGATCTTCTACGTCCTCATCATGGAAGTGCCAGAGGTCAGCTTGTTCGACAACGTAGACCTGTTGGTCATGGCCAACACTATGTGAGTAGTTTAGAAAATCCATTAACTTGCAGGTACAAAAAAAAAGTCAAGCCATGAAAGAAAGTTGATACCCTGACCTAGTTGAATACTCCCGCAGAAGCCTTTGGGTAGAAACCTTGCGCAATAAAACTGCAGGAGCATTCAACAGTGTGCTGGTATCTACCTTTCTTTCACAACACTAGTGACATAAGTTAGTGTGTTTCTGTGGGATCATGAGGCGACTTTACCACAAGGGTACAATGTTGTGTAGGGATTTGTGCTGGCTCAGGTTCTCACAGTTCAAATGTAAGGTTTTATTGTCACGTGCACAAGTACAGTGTAATGCTTTTCTTGCAAGCTCTTTACCAACAATGCAGTCATCAATACCAGTAGTGCTATAAAATAAAGAACACAATAGTAATTAAGCTATATAAAGGGTCAGTGCCAATACCGTATTTACAATGTGCAGGGATACTGGAGTGGTAGGAGTAGATATGTTGGGGTTAAGGTGACTAGGCAACAGGATATATGATAAACAGAGTAGCAGCAGCGTATATGATGATTGTATATGAGTGTGTGTGCGTGTGTAGTCAGTATGAATGTGTGGGCGTCACAGGAGGCTGGTGGCACCTTAATTGAGGAGAATGAGCTTGTGGTAATGACTGGAACAGAATCAGTGGAATGGTATCAAATACATGAAACGCATGGTTTCCAGGTGTTTGATGCCATTCCATTTGCTACGTTCCAGCCATTATTATGATCTGTTCTCCCCTCAGCAACCTCCACTGGTGGGCGTGTTATGTGTGTGTGTGTGTGTGTGTGAAGAGTCCTGTGAGTGTTAGCTATTTAGCAGTCTTATGGCTTGGGGATAGAATGGTATTGCGCTAAACCATGCCAGTTATTTACAACATGCAAGCAGCAGATTTAAATTAAAACCTCACATGAGTTTAGTGGTGCGTTTACTTAATGTAATGGATGACTTGGTTAGTCCAGCGCCAGGTGCTGTCTACCGTTATCCATCTTCAGATGGAGTGGAGGTTTCGGCCGCCCTGCTTCTCCCTCTCCCTAAAATGTGCTCTCTTTGTTTTCTCTTCACAGTGAGCACATAAATGGAACAAGGTGAGATTTATGTAGCTTAACACTACTAAACAATTTCAAACACACAACTTGATTGAGATCGATTGTATCCAATATACTGTAGCTTTAATGCATCCTATAGATCTTCCTGGTTTTTCATATGCCTCAGGTAGTTAGATAACGTTGATAAACAGTGTTGTGACCTTGTATATTGTTTAGTAATGATATGTAGTATCTAGCGTTATTAGATAACAGTGATTAAAGAGGGCTGTGGCATGCCTATAATTGATCTCTGTAGTTGATCTGTGGTATCTGTCCTCTGTCCAGCTGTGTGATGGACTCTAAGGTCCCTCTGAAGATCATGACTCCTGTAGTCATCACTGTTTTCGTCCTGGCCTTGTATCTACACGCCCAGCAGGTGGAGTCCACAGCCAGACTCGACTTCCTCTGGAAACTACAGGTAGGTGTGTGTGTCTGTGTGTGGGTGTGTCTGGGCCATGTCCAAGGTCATTGATACCTCTTTTCCCTTCCTCCCTCCCTCCAGGCCACAGAGGAGAAAGAGGAGATGGAGGAGCTACAGGCCTACAACCGTCGCCTCCTCCACAACATCCTCCCCAAAGACGTGGCCGCCCACTTCCTGGCGCGGGAGCGTCGGAACGACGAGCTCTACTACCAGTCCTGTGAGTGTGTGGCCGTCATGTTCGCCTCCATCTCCAACTTCTCTGAGTTCTACGTGGAGCTGGAAGCCAACAACGAGGGAGTGGAGTGTCTCCGGCTGCTCAACGAGATCATCGCAGACTTTGACGAGGTGACAGGGGAGGAGGAGATAGGAATGAGGATGAGCTTACGATGTGTGTGTGTGTGTGTGTGCGTGCGTGCATGCATCTCTTTTGTCATATTACTCCTTATATAACTACTGTTATGGGTACTAGTGACTATTCTTGGACCCTGTTATGTTGAAAGAGAACTAACAATTTCAATGCTATTAACCCAAGTAAACCGACTCACTTCCCCATTCCCCTCCTCTTGCCCCAGATCATTAGTGAGGACCAGTTCCGCCAGCTGGAGAAGATAAAGACCATCGGCAGTACCTACATGGCTGCCTCTGGCCTCAACGACTCTACCTACGACAAGGAAGGCCGCTCACACATCAGAGCCCTGGCAGACTACGCCATGCGACTCATGGATCAGATGAAGTACATCAACGAACACTCCTTCAATAACTTCAAGATGAAGATAGGTAAGGCTGCCTACAGGAAAGATCATTTTGTTGCCTTGTTATTCATTTTGATGTGACAATGGGTTATTCATGAGAATAATGGTATGCTTAAGCGATGCCTCACAAAATGTATAATGAGTAATGGTAAAAATGTTACCTAACCTGTAAAAAACTGCTGGCCAATAACCCTGAAAACCCCAAAAATGTATATTAAACATACTGTGTATATTGTTAAAAACTGCTGGCCCATAACCCTGAAAACCCCAAAAATGTATATTAAACATACTGTGTATATTGTTTAAAACATGCTGAACCATATCCCTGTCCACCTGCTCCAGGTCTGAACATGGGTCCAGTGGTGGCTGGAGTGATCGGGGCCAGGAAGCCCCAGTATGATATCTGGGGGAATACCGTCAACGTTGCCAGCCGCATGGACAGCACTGGTGTACCTGACAGGATCCAGGTAACTCAGAGAAACAGCATGGTAGAAACTGATAACACACCTAGGATTTCTTCTGTGACCTTTTTCTGACTATGATGAAGACCTAAGGCTCAAAAATTGTTGATAAAGAACATGGGAGCATAGCTTTTTCTAACCGTATGTCTATCTTGAATATATACAGTTGAAGTCGGAAGTTTGCATACACCTTAGCCACATTTAAACTCAGTTTTTCACAATTCCTGACATTTAATCCTAGTAAACATTCCCTGTCTTAGGTCAGTTAGGATCACCACTTTGTTTTAAGAATGTGAAATGTCAGAATAATAGTAGAGAGAATGATTTATTTCAGCTTTATTTCTTTCATCACATTCCCAGTGGGTCAGAAGTTTACATACACTCAATTAGTATTTGGTAGCATTGTCTTTAAATTGTTTAACTTGGGTCAAACATTTCAGGTAGCCTTCCACAAGCTTCCCACAATAAGTTGGGTGAATTTTGGCCCATTCCTCCTGACAGAGCTGGTGTAACTGAGTCAGGTTTGTAGGCTTCCTTGCTCGCACACGCTTTTTCAGTTCTGCCCACAAATTTTCTATAGGATTGAGGTCAGGGCTTTGTGATGGCCACTCCAATACCTTGACTTTGTTGTCCTTAAGCCATTTTGCCAAAACTTTGGAAGTATGTTTGGGGTCATTGTCCATTTGGAAGACCCATTTGCGACCAAGCTTTAACTTCCTGACTGATGTCTTAAGATGTTGCTTCAATATATCCACATAATTTTGCTTCCTCATGATAGCATCCATTTTGTGAAGTGCACCAGTCCCTCCTGCAGCAAAGCACCCCCACAACATGATGCTGCCACCCCCATGCTTCACGGTTGGGATGGTGTTCTTCGGCTTGCAAGCCTCCCCCTTTTTCCTCCAAACATAACGATGGTTCTATTTTTGTTTCATCAGACCAGAGAACATTTCTTCAAAAAGTACGATCTTTGTCCCCATGTGCAGTTGCAAACCGTAGTCTGGCTTTTTTATGGCGGTTTTGGAGCAGTGGCTTCTTCCTTGCTGAGTGGCCTTTCAGGTTATGTCGATATAGGACCTGTTTTACTGTGGATATAGATACTTTTGTACCCGTTTCCTCAAGCATCTTCACAAGGTACTTTGCTGTTGTTCTGGGATTGATTTGCACTTTTCACACCAAAGTACATTCATCTCTAGGAGACAGAAAGCGTCTCCTTCCTGAGAGGTATGACGGCTGTGGGGTCCCATGGTGTTTATACTTGCGTACTATTGTTTGTACAGATATACGTGGTACCTTCAGGCGTTTGGAAATTGCTCCCAATGATGAACCAGACTTGTGGAGTTCTAAAAAAAAATTCTGAGGTCTTGGCTGATTTCTTTTGATTTTTCCATTATGTCAAGCAAAGAGGCACTGAGTTTGAAGGTAGGCCTTGAAATACATCCACAGTTACATCTCCAATTGACTCAAATGTTGTCAATTAGCCTATCAGAAGCTTCTAAAGCCATGACATAATTTTCTGGAATTTTCCAAGCTGTTTAAAGGCACAGTCAACTTAGTATATGTTAACTTCTGACCCACTGGAATTCTGATACAGTAAATTATAAGTGAAATAATCTGTCTGTAAACAATTATTGGAAAAATTACTTGTGCCATGCACAAAGTAGATATCCTAACCGACTTGCCAAAACTATAGTTTGTTAGCAAGAAATTTGTGGAGTGGTTGAAAAATGAGTGTATGTAAACTTCCGACTTCAACTGTATATACCACCGTTCAAAAGTTTGGGGTCACTTAGAAATGTCTTTGAAGGAAAAGCAAATTTTTTGTAAATTAAAATAACATCAAATTGATCAGAAATTGTAAATGACTATTGTAGCTGGAAACGGCTGATTTTTTATGGAATATCTACATAGGCGTACAGAGGCCCATTATTAGCAACCATCACTCCTGTGTTCCAATGACACGTTGTGTTAGCTAATCCAAGTTTATCATTTTAAAAGGCTAATTGATCATTAGAAAACCCTTTTGCAATTATGTTAGCACAGCTGAAAACTGTTGTTCTAATTAAAGAAGCAATAAAACTGGCCTTCTTTAGACTAATTGAATATCTGGTGCATCAGCATTTGTATGTTCGATTACAGGCTCAAAATGGACAGAAACAAATAACTTTCTTCTGAAACGCGTAAGTCTATTCTTGTTCTGAGAAATGAAGGCTATTCCATGCGAGAAATTGCCAAGAAACTGAAGATCTCATACAACGCTGTGTACTACTCCCTTCACAGAACAGCGCAAACTGACTCTAACCAGAATAGAAAGAGGAGTGGGAGGCCCCGGTGCACAACTGAGCAAGAGGACAAGTACATTAGTGTGTCTAGTTTGAGAAACAGACGCCTCACAAGTCCTCAACTGGCAACTTCATTAAATAGCACCCGCAAAACACCAATCTCAACGTCAACAGTGAAGAGGTGACTCCGGGATGCTGGCCTTCTAAGCAGAGTTGCAAAGAAAAAGCCAAATCTCAGACTGGCCAATGAAAATAAAATATTAAGATGGGCAAAAGAACACAGACACTGGACAGAGGAAGATTGGAAAAAAGTGTTATGGACAGACTAATCTATGTTTGAGGTGTTCGGATCACAAAGAAGAGCATTGGTGAGACGCAGAAAAAATGAAAAGATACTGGAGGAGTGCTTGATGCCATCTGTCAAGCATGGTGGAGGCAATGTGATGGTCTGGGGGTGCTTTGGAGGTGGTAAAGTGGGATATTTGTACAGGGTAAAAGGGATCTTGAAGAAGGAAGGCTATCACTCCATTTTGCAACGCCATGCCATACCCTGTGGAGGACGCTTTATTGGAGCCAATTTCCTCCTACAACAGGACAATGACCCAAAGCACAGCTCCAAACTATGCAATAACTATTTAGGGAAGAAACAGTCAGCTGGAATTCTGTCTATAATGGAGTGGCCTGCACAGTCACTGAATCTCAACCCTATTGAGCTGTTGTGGGAGCAGCTTGACCGTATGGTATGTAAGAAGTGCCCATCAAGCCAATCCAACTTGTGGGAGGTGCTTCAGGAAGCATGGGGTGGAATCTCTTCAGATTACCTCAACAAATTGACAACTAGAATGCCAAAGGTCTGCAAGGCTGTAATTGCTGCAAATGGAGGATTCTTTGACGAAATCAAAGTTTGAAGGACACAATTATTATTTCTATTATAACCTTGTCAACGTCTTGACTATATTTCCTATTCATTTTGCAACTCATTTCATGTATGTTTTCATGGAAAACAAGGATTTTTCTAAGTGACCCCAAACATTTGAACGGTAGTGTACTTTTATTTATATTATCATGTGGTAGTGTGAAAGGGGAGGCAGAGTGCCTAAGATCAAGATACATGGAGACTTATCCTCTGTGTCAGTTTATGACTACAACTTCTTACTTTCTACCCTTCATTCCCTCTGTCTTTTCTCTCCTTTCTCCCACCAGGTGACCTCTGACCTGTACAATGTGCTGAACTCCTATAACTACACACTAGAGTGCCGAGGCCTGGTCAAGGTGAAGGGTAAAGGAGAGATGCAGACCTACTTCCTCACTGGAGGACCTCCCAGCAGTTAACACCCAGGGTGTGTCTGAAATGGCACACTATTCCATGTATAGTGCACTACTTTTGACCAAGGCCCCATAGGTCTCTGGTCAAAAGTAGTGCACTACATAGGGAATAGGGTGCCATTTCAGATGCAGCCTATTCAAAAGCAGCCCCAGTAACAGACTGACACTGGCGCAGGAGAAGTAGAAGGGGGGGCTGTTGGACTAAAAGGGGCTAACCCCCAAGCCTTTGACGAGCAGGTTCATAGACCTGTGTTAGCTTGGGTAACTGACTGCCCCCCACCCATACACCTTTTCCTACATTTAGCCCCTCCCTACCTGCACAGGTTAGCCTCCGATTGGCCCAGAGTGAAGGAGACCCCACTCAGCATCCTCTCGGATTGGGGGAAAGAGACAGAGGGAGGGGCCAAGAGGGCATGGGTTCGCTGAGGAGACCAAAGAAGTCCCATCAGACTGCAGAAGACAGACACATTATGACAGCAGTCTCTCACAGTCTTATTCCCACCAGTCAGTGAGAGATAAGGAACCACTTACAGCCAATCATCTCACAGTACTGTAGGTCTCTGTAAGGTTCTCTGAGGAAATCGCTACACTACCTGTGTTGTCATAGACATTCTGCTGAAGGATCCAAGTCGATCCAAACAAACCCTGCATGAAGACACTGAAAACCATATATACACGTAAAACACACACTGTTTTATCTGTGTATATATATATATATAAGTATATATATGTGAAAACAAACTGTTTTTGTCCATACAGTCCATGTATGTTGTCTTTGTACACTGTTGTACTGTTAAGTGGTACAGATATTGCAATTCTCCAAACAATGGGTATACTACACTAACATGGCCATCGCCAGCCAGTACAGCAACACTGTCAAACCCTTTACTAGAGTTGGTCAGAGAGGAAGGAGCAGTGTGTTTAATCACCAGTAGGGGTCCTAGGTGGGCCGTTAACCTGGCAGGGTACTTGAACGACCAGAGTGAGACTGCTCTGCTCCTCTCCTTGTGAGTTTACAGAACTCTTCCACAGTCTACTTTACACACACACGCAAACACAGGCGCAAACACACACACACAAATGTGCAACAGACACGCACACACACAGACATGCGCTAGACAAAACATACAGTGGCAAGAAAAAGTATGTGAACCTTTTGGAATTACCTGGATTTCTGCATAAATTGGTCATTCAATTTGATCTGATCATCTAAGTGACAATAATAGACAAACACGGTGTGCTTAAACTAATAACACACAAATTATTGTATTTTTCTTGTCTATATTGAATATATAATTTAAACATTCACAGTTTAGGTTGGAAAAAGTATGTGAAGCCCTAGGCTAATGACTTTTCCAAAAGCTAATTGGAGTCAGGAGTCGAATCAATGAGACGAGATTGGAGATGTTGGTTAGAGCTGCTCTGCCCCATAAAAAACACTCACAAAATGTTTGTTTGCAATTCAATAGAAGCATTGCCGGATGTGAACCATGCCTCGAACAAAAGAGATCTCAGAAGACCTAAGGTTAAGAATTGTTGCCTTGCATAAAGCTGGAAAGGGTTACAAAAGTATCTCTAAAAGCCTTGATGTTCATCAGTCCACGGTAAGACAAATTGTCTATAAATGGAGAAAGTTCAGCACTGTTGCTACTCTCCTTAGAAGTGGCCGTCCTGCAAAGATGCAAGAGCACCGTGCAGAATGCTCAATGAGGTTAATAAGAGTCCTAGAGTGTCAACTAAAGTCAACTAAAGAGTGTCAACTAACTAAAATAAAAAACTAAACAAGAATGGTGTTCATGGGAGGACACCACGGAAGAAGCCACTGCTGTCCAAAAAACATTGCTGCATGTCTGAAGTTCGCAAAAGAACACCTGGATGTTCCCGAGCGCTACTGGCAAAATATTCTGTGGACAGATGAAACTAAAATTGTGTTGTTTGTAAGGAAGGAACACACAACACTATGTGTGGAGAAAAAAAAGGCACAGCACACCAACATCAAAACCTCATCCCAAATGTAAACTATGGTGGAGGGAGCATCATGGTTTGGGGCTGCTTTGCTGCCTCAGGGCCTGGACAGCTTGCTATCATCAACTTAAAAATGAATTCCCAAGTTTATCAAGACATTTTGCAGGAGAATGTAAGGCTATCAGTCCAACAATTGAAGCTCAACAGAAGTTAGGTGATGCAACAGGACAACGACACAAAACACAGAAGTAAATCAACAACAGATTGGCTTGAACAGAAGAAAAAACGCCTTCTGGAGTGGCCCAGTCAGAGTCCTGACCTCAACCCGATTGAGATGCTGTGGCATGACCTCAAGAGAGCGATTCATACCAGGCATCCCAAGAATATTGCTGAACTGAAACAGTTTTGTAAAGAGGAATGGTCCAAAATTCCTCCTGACCGTTGAGCAGGTCTGATCCGCAACTACAGAAAATGTTTGGTTGAGGTTATTGCTGCCAAGGGAGGGTCAACCAGTTATTACATTTTTTCCAACCTGCACTGTGAATGTTTGCACGGTGTGTTCAATAAAGACATGAAAAATTATAATTGTGTGTTACTAGTTTAAGCAGACTGTTTGTCTATTGTTGCGACTTAGATGAAGATCAGATAACATTTTATGACCAATTTATGCAGAAATCCAGGTAATTCTAAAGGGTTCACATACTTTTTCTTGCCACTGTACACACACACATACAAAACACACAGACCCCCTCCCACACAGACACATGCTGAAAACACTTTCAACCGAGGATGTCAATGAAAGCTTTTTTGTATTTTCAACATTTTGTATTTTGACTCCAAAACACCAAACTCTATCAGATATTTTAGATTC
Organism: Salmo trutta; assembly: GCF_901001165.1. NCBI lineage: Eukaryota > Metazoa > Chordata > Actinopteri > Salmoniformes > Salmonidae > Salmo > Salmo trutta. Next base: position 22,151,625 of record NC_042980.1, read on the forward strand.
TATATTTTGTACATTAATATATTAGAGAGAGACATCTATAAATAAACACCAAGTGTATTCAAATGTACATAGCTGACAGAGACCTACTACAATCATGCACATTCGCAAGGGGTGGGAGATATCAAGCAGTTGCCTGCACTTGTGGCAAGGCCATTTTCTTTTACCTTATTAACACCCTGCAGTCAGTCCATAGATATAGTTTTGGTGCTCTAAGAAGCCTGTTTGAACTACACTGCTACTGTCCCCCACCCCATCCCACCAACCCTGGTTCAATCAGATAGTATGACCCAATGAATGTCCAATGTTCTCCAATGAGGCCTTTATTCTATAGGCTATAATATACTGATGACATTACCCTTGTTAAATAAAGTAAAGACCAGCTTTGTGGGAGTCCATGTGGATATGTTTTCATTTTGACCTTTGACCTGCTGTATGGTTTTATTCATGGTTGTGTCCCAAATTGCACCCTATTCCCTATGTAGTGCACAAATTTTGACCAGGGCTCCGGTCACAAGTAGTGCACTATGTAAGCAATAGTATGCTTTTTGGGTTACACACCCTGGTCAAAAGTAGTGCACTATGAAGGCAATAGTATGTTATTTGGGTCGCATGCCCGTTTTACTAGAGCAGCCCCATTAGATGTCTTATCCTCTGGTCTTTAATCAGTTCTAACTGAAACTCTCCTACCCTCTTACGTCCCTCTCCACTCCTCAAAATGGTGCCATTTTTTGCTCTTGTGACTTTTTCTTTACTGTTGTGTGTCATTGGTTGTGTTATAAGGTTTTATAGGAGGTTGAGATTGTACTTTAGTTGCTGGGCCTTTGAAAATAAGCAAGGAAAATACAGTGCCATTGAATTCCATTTACCTTTAACATTCGTTCTCAAACTTGACTTTGAGAGGGGTACATTTCAGGTGATGGGACAGACAGTCTCTGTTAGGGGGGCAGTGGGGCATGGCTCCCTTCCTCTCCCTATACTTGGAGGTAGGATGAACCTCATGAGGTGTTCCTTAGATAAAGGAGTGGTGAGGAGAAGAGAAATGGCATCAGTGCATTTTTAGTCAGAGGCAAACCTTCGGTTGTCTTGGCTTTCTATCATGTCAAACACTATGCTGTTTTTTTTACATTCAAATAAACCACTAAAATGTCACACTTATTGTTGGAAATGCCTGTTTTATGTGGCATCCAATGTGCCTTTCTATAACCTTATTATATTTGGATGGTTGTTTAGATGTACACCCATACAGTCAGTTTATTAGGTACACCCATCTAGTACTGGATCGGACCCACCTTTGGCTCCAGAACAGCCTGAATTCTTCGGGGCATGGAAACATTGCTCAGTTGGTATCAAGGGACTTAACTTGTGCCAGGATAACATTCCCCACACCATTACACCATCGCCACCAGCCTGTACCGTGGCACCAGGCAGGATGGGGTCATGGAGTCATGCTGCTTACGCCAAATCCTGAGTCTGCCATCAGCATAACGCAATAGGAACCGGGGTTCATTGGACCAGGCAATGTTTTACCACTCCTCAATTGTCCAGTGTTGGTGATGGTGTGCCCACTGGAGCGCTTCTTCTTGTTTTTAGCTGATAGAAGTAGAACCCGGTGTGGTAATCTGCTGAAATAGCCATATGTGACAAGAGCCGACGAGTTGTGCGTTCTGAGATGCCGTTTTGCACACCACTGTTGTACTGCACCGTTATTTGCCTGTTTGTGGCCCGCCTGTTAGCTTACATGATTCTTGCCATTCCCCCTCATCAACGAGCTGTTTTCGCCCACAGGACTGTCATTGACTGGATGTTGTTTGTTTGTTTGTTGCACCATTCTCGGTAAACCCTAGACACTGTCCTGCGTGAAAAGCCCAGGAGGCCAGCCATTTCAACAGTGGTGATTTTAGCATGTAAATCTTGGTGGGGCAAACAAAAAAAATTATAATTGGGATGCATGCCAGCATAGCCACTACACAACACAACAATACACCTGGCTATCAGCGGAGCCTTGTCTGGCAGCGAAACAGTTCATTCAGCCTCATTTACTGCCTTTTAAAAAAACATACAGTACCAGACAAAAGTTTGGACACACCTACTCATTCAAGGGGTTTTCTTTATTTTTACTATTTTCTACATTGTAGAATAATAGTGAAGACATCAAAACTATGAAATAACACATGGAATCATGTAATAACCCAAAAAGTGTTAAACAAATCAAAATATATGTTATATTTGAGATTCTTCAAAGTACCCTTGATGACAACTTTGCACACTCTTGGCATTCTCTCAACCAGCTTTTGTAGTCAGTGACTGTAGACCCTGCTACATACCTCTCGTGTCTGAGCCGTTGTATTGCGACTCTACTTTGTCTCTATACTGACGCTTAGCTTGTTTGATTGCCTTGCGGAGGGAATAGCTACACTGTTTGTATTCAGTCATGTTTCCGGTCACCTTGCCCTGATTAAAAGCAGTGGTTCGCGCTTTCAGTTTTGCGCGAATGCTGCCATCAATCCACGGTTTCTGGTTGGGGAAGGTTTTAATAGTTGCTGTGGGTACAACATCACCGATGCACTTGCTAATAAACTCGCTCACCGAATCAGCGTATTCATCAATGTTATTGTCCGACGCTATGTGGAACATATCCCAGTCGATGTGATCGAACCAATCTTGAAGCGTGGAATCCGATTGGTCGGACCAGCGTTGAACAGACCTGAGCACGGGCGCTTCTCAGCCCTCTTCTGTACTCCCTGTTTACCCACGACTGCCTGGCCTTGCACGCCTCCAACTCAATCATCAAGTTTGCAGACGACACTACAGTGGTAGGCTTGATTACCAACAACAACGAGACAGCCTACAGGGAGGAAGTGAGGGCCCTCGGAGTGTGGTGTCAGGAAAATAACCTCACACTCAATGTCAACAAAACAAAGGAGATGATCGTGGACTTCAGGAAACAGCAGAGGGAGCAGCCCCCTATCCACATCGACAGGACAGTAGTGGAGAAGGTGGAAAGTTTTAAGTTCCTCGGCGTACATATCACGGACAAACTGAAATGGTTCACCCATACAGACAGCGTGGTGAAGAAGGCGCAGCAGCGCCTCTTCAACCTCAGGAGGCTGAAGAAATTTGGCTTGTCACCAAAAACACTCACAAACTTTTACAGATGCATAATCGAGAGCATCCTGTCGGTCTGTATCACCGCCTGGTACGGCAACTGCTCCGCCCACAACCGTAAGGCTCTCCAGAGGGTAGTGAGGTCTGCACAACGCATCACCGGGGGCAAACTACCTGCCCTCCAGGACACCTACACCACCCGATGTCACAGGAAGGCCAAAAAGATCATCAAGGACAACAACCACCCGAGCCACTGCCTGTTCACCCTGCTATCATCCAGAAGGCGAGGTCAGTACAGGTGCATCAAAACGGGGACCGAGAGACTGAAAAACAGCTTCTATCTCAAGGCCATCAGACTGTTAAACAGCCATCACTAACTTTGAGTGGCTGCTGCCAACATACTGACTCATCTCTAGCCACTTTAATGATGAAAAATGTATGTAATAAATGTATCACTAGCCACTTTAAACAACGCCACTTTATATAATGTTTACATAGCATACATTACTCATCTCATGTGTATATACTGTACTCTATACCATCTACTGCATCTTGCCTATGCCACACGGCCATCGCTCATTCATTAATCTTTATGTACATATTCTTATTCATTCCTTTACACTTGTGTGTATAAGGTAGTTGTTGTGAAATTGTTAGACTACTTGTTAGATATTACTGCATGGTCGGAACTAGAAGCACAAGCATTTCGCTACACTCGCATTAACATCTGCTAACCATGTGTATGTAACAAATAAAATTTGATTTGATGAGGTAGTCACCTGGAATGCATTTCAAATAACTTAATTTAATTTATGGAATTTATTTTCTTCTTAATGCGTTTGAGCCAATCAGTTGTGTTGCGACAAGGTAGGGGTGGTATACAGATGATAGCCGTATTTGGTAAAAGACCAAGTCCATATTATGACAAAAACAGCTGAAATAAGCAAAGAGAAACTTTAAGACATGAACGTCAGTCAATGCGAAACATTTGAAGAACTTTGAAAGTTTCTTCAAGTGCAGTCACAAAAACCATCAAGCGCTATGATGAAACTGGCTCTCATGAGGACCGCCACAGGAAAGGAAGACCCAGAGTTACCTCTGCTGCAGAGGATAAGTTCATTAGTTACCTGCCTCAGGAATTTCAGCCCAAATAAATCCTTCACAGAGTTCAAGTAATAGACACATCTCAACATCAACTGTTCAAAGGAGACTGTGTGAATCAGGCCTTCATGGTCAAATTGCTGCAAAAAAAACACTACAAAAGGACACCAATAAGAAGAGACTTGCTTGGGCCAAGAAACACGAGCAATGGACATTAGACTGGTGGAAATCTGTCCTTTGGGCTGATGAGTCCAAATTTTAGATTTTTGGTACTAACCGCCATGTCTTTGTGAGATGCAACGTAGGTGAATGGATGATCTTCGCATGTGTGGTTCCCACCGTGAAGCATGCAGGAGGAGGTGTTATGGTGCTTTACTGGTGACACTGTCAGTAATTTATTTATAATTCAAGGCACACTTAACCACCATCGCTGCCACAGCATTCTGCAGCAATACGCCATCCTGTCCGGTATGCACTTAATGGGACTATCATTTGTTTTTCAACAGGACAAATAAAATAAAATGTTCTTGGTCACATACACATGGTTAGAGGATGGTATTGCGAGTGTAGAGAAATGCTTCTGCTTCTAGTTCTCATAGTGCAGCAATATCTAACAAGTCAATAACAAATGCCTAATACACACAAATCTAAGTAAAGGAATGGAATTAGAATATATAAATAGATGGATGAGCAATGACAGAGCCGCATAGGCTAAGATGCAATAGATAGTATAGAATACAGTATATACATATGATGAGTAATGCAAGATATGTAAACATTATTAAAGTGCCATTATTAAGTGACTAGTGTTCCATTTATTAAAGTAGCCAATGATTTCAAGTCTGGATTTAAGCAGCAGCCTCTCTGTGATTGAAAAACAGCTTCTGTCTTTCGGATCCAGCTTTGATGCACATGTACTGACTTCGCCTTCTGGATGGTAGCGGGGTGTACAGGCAGTGGCTCGGGTGGTTGTTGTCCTTGATGATCTTTTTGGCCTTCATGTGACATCGGGTGCTGTAGGTGTCCTGGAGGGCAGGTAGTTTGCCCCCGGTGATGTGTTGTGCAGACCACTCCACCCTCTGGAGAGCCCTGCGGTTGTGGGCGGTGCAGTTGCTGTACCAGGCGGTGATACAGCCCGACAGGATGCTCTCAATTGTGCATCTGTAAAAGTTTGTGAGGGTTTTAGGTGACAAGCCACATTTATTCGGCCTTCTTCACCACTGTCTGTGTGGGTGGACCATTTAAGTTTGTCAGTGATGTGTACACAGAGGAATTGAAAACTTTCCACCTTCTCCACTGCTGTCCCGTCGATGTGTATAGGGGGGTGCTCCCTCTGCTGTTTCCTGAAGTCCACGATCATCTCCTTTGTTTTGTTGATGTTGAGTGAGAGGTTATTTTCCTGACACCACACGCCGAGAGCCCTCACCTCCTCTCTTTAAACTGTCTCGTCGTTGTTGGTAAATCAGGCCTAGTACTGTTGTATCGTCTGCAAACTTGATGATTGAGTTGGAGGCGTGCATGTCCACGCAGTCATGGGTGAACAGGGAGCACGGGAGGGGGCTGAGCACATACCCTTGTGTTGGGGATCAGCAAAGTGGAGATGTTTCCTACCTTCATCACCTGGGGGCGGCCCATCAGGAAGTCCAGGACCCAATTGCACAGGGCGGGGTTGAGACCCTGGGCCTCAAGCTTAATGATGAGCTTGGAGGGTACTATGGTGTTGAATGCTAAGCTATAGCCAACGAACAGCATTCTTACATAGGTATTCCTCTTGTCCAGATGGGATAGGGCAGTGTGCAGTGTGATGCCGATTGCATCATCTGTGGACCTATTGAAGTGGGCCTAGTTTGACAGGTAAGGTGGAGGTGATATGATCCTTGACTAGTCTCTCAAAGTACTTCAGGATGACAGAAGTGAGTGTTACGGGGTGATAATTTAGTTCAGTTACCTTTGCATTCTTGGGTACAGGAACAATGGTGGCCATCTTGAAGCATGTGGGGACAGCAGACTGGAATAGGGAGAGATTGAATATGTCCGTAAACACACCAGATGTCCTACTCATGTCTGCCACGGAGAAGAAGAACCCACAGTCCTTGGTAGCGGGCCACGTCAGTGGCACTGTATTCCTGTATGTTGTTACAAGTACACCATGAGTTGTTAATCATGAAACATACACCCGCCCTTTTTCTTCCCGGAGAGATGTTTATTCCTGTCGGCGCGACGCACTGAGAATCCAGGTGGCTGTACCGACTCCGACAGCATATCCCGAGAGAGCCATGTTTCTGTGAAACAGAGTAGGTTACAATCCCTGATGTCTCTCTGGAAAGCAACCCTTGTTCTGATTTTGTCAACCTTGTTATCTCGGGACTGGACATTAGCGAGTAATATACTCGGAAGTGGTGGGTTGTGTGCGTGCCTCTGTAGTCTGACCAGAAGACCACTCCGTCTCCTTCTCCGGCGGCGATGTTTTGGGTCGGCCTCTGGAATCAGTTCAAATGCCCTGGGTACAAAGGATCCGCTTCCACAAAGTTTCCTAAGGACTAGAAGCGAGGCAGCGCTCTCTTTCGGTGCCATCTTGCTCTCCAATGACCCAACACACCTCCAGGCTGTATAAGGGCTATTTAACCAAGAAGGAGAGTGATGGAGTGCTGCATCAGATGACCTGGCCTCCACAGTCACTCGATCTCCACCCAATTGAGATGGTTTGGGATGAGTTGGACCGCAGAGTGAAGGAAAAGCAGCCAACAAGTGCTCAGCATATGTGGGAACTCCTTTAAGACTGTTGAAAAAGCATTCCACGTGAAGCTGGTTAAGAGAATGCCAAGAGTGTGAAAAGCTGTCATCAAGGCAAAGGTTGGCTACTTTGATGAATGTCAAATATAAAATATATTTAGATTTGTTTAACACCTTTTTGGTTACTACATGATTCCACATGTGTTATTTCATAGTGTTGTGGTCTTCACTATTACTCTACAATGTAGAAAATAGTAAAAATAAAGAAAAACCCTTGAATGAGTGGGTGTGTCCAAACTTTTGACTGGTACTGTAGCTTATATGGCGTACTTGCATAAACAAATGTTGTTTCTACTGATAATTGAGATGTACAAACTATGGCATAAGGGGACCGCAAGCGGATAAGATCCATAATTTAGACTAAGACATTAATGAGCGAGCTAGGACGGACGTATTCAATATAACTATTTGTTTAGCACTTTGAAATGTACAGCGACATAATTACACTGTTCTTCCTGTACACCAAGTCAGAACCGTAGGACAAATAAAGTGGGCAAATAAGCAGACAATGAAAGCTCTTACAATATTCAATGATTACATTTCTCTAAAACAGGTTATAAGCTACATGTGCACCACCAAGTCAGAACATTAGCCGAAATTAAGAGGGGAAAAGAGTCCAAATTATTAGGGTGAGGCACATGGGCTACTAACAGCTTGCTACACAACATACACTAAGTTTACTTTCTTAGCTACAGTATACATATCTCCCTGGCATATTACATTATTTATGCTACAGCATACAAGACATTTTTGGACTCACCTTATTGTGCTGTGCTCACTTGAACAGGAAGGTGGTGCGGCGGTCCTTCGTGGGCAAGTTTTGTCATCATAGTCTGCCATTCTCTGTATTTATGGTGCTTTCAAGACAACTGAGAACTGAAAAAAACAAGGAATATTTCATGACGACGTCAGTGATCTTCAGGTCATAGCTCAAGACTGAGGTCCAAGTTCCTGACTTACAATTCCGAGTTGGATGACCATTCAAAACATATTTTCCCAGTCGGAGCTTGGTTTTTCCCCCCCGAGTTCCCAGTTGTCTTGAACTCACTGAAGTCAGATTTCCCAGTTCCAAGATAACAGTCGTAACTTGAGTTTTCGAGCTCTACCCTTAGATTTGGAGGTGACCTAGTGTCCGCATGAGTGACAGAACACTGAGCCAATCAATCAAGGCGCAACTAGAGAACATCGCCAACCACTAGGCTCCGTATTTTCCGCTGGCTGCCCCACCACCACAGAAAGCACTGAGTAAGGCTGAAACACCTGCATTTTGGAGCTGCCTTACTCAAGAAAGTAAAAAAGAGACCATGTTTGTATGCAGCTTCTTTTTTTTTTTTTTTACATTCTTTGCAAACTGATATGTGACACCTATTAATGCCAAAATAACACGCAAAACAGGCAACACGAAAACAAATGTGGGGCCACCTGCCCTGAATGACAAGTCGCAACATTGCGTTTCAGAGATACTGAAACCGGCGTGCCTGGCAACGACGATCATGCCACACTCAAAGTCGCTTAGGTCATTTGTTTTGCCAATTCTAGCATTCAATCTAACAGTAACTAAATGCATTGATGCCTGTCGGCCTGCTTTATATAGCAAGCCACGGCCACATGATTCAATGTCTGTAGGAGCAAAATATTTTCGTAAACGGGGTGGTGTTCCTAATGAACTGTCCACAGTGTGCGTGTGTGTGTGTGTATATATATATACTGCTCAAAAAAATAAAGGGAACACTTAAACAACACATCCTAGATCTGAATGAAAGAAATAATCTTAGTAAATACTTTTTTCTTTACATAGTTGAATGTGCTGACAACAAAATCGCACAAAAATAATCAATGGAAATCCAATTTATCAACCCATGGAGGTCTGGATTTGGAGTCACACTCAAAATTAAAGTGGAAACCACACTACAGGCTGATACAACTTTGATGTAATGTCCTTTAAACAAGTCAAAATGAGGCTCAGTAGTGTGTGTGGCCTCCACGTGCCTGTATGACCTCTCTACAACGCTTGGGCATGCTGCTGATGAGGTGGCGGATGGTCTCCTGAGGGATCTCCTCCCAGACCTGGACTAAAGCATCCGCCAACTCCTGGACAGTCTGTGGTGCAACGTGGCGTTGGTGGATGGAGTGAGACATGATGTCCCAGATGTGCTCAATTGGATTCAGGTCTGGGGAACGGGCGGGCCAGTCCATAGCATCAATGCCTTCCTCTTGCAGGAACTGCTGACACACTCCAGCCACATGAGGTCTAGCATTGTCTTGCATTAGGAGGAACCCAGGGCCAACCACACCAGCATATGGTCTCACAAGGGGTCTGAGGATCTCATCTCGGTACCTAATGGCAGTCAGGCTACCTCTGGCGAGCACATGGAGGGCTGTGCGGCCCCCCAAAGAAATGCCACCCCACACCATGACTGACCCACCGCCAAACCGGTCATGGAGGATGTTGGAGGCAGCAGAACGTTCTCCACGGCGTCTCCAGACTCTGTCACGTCTGTCACGTGCTCAGTGTGAACCTGCTTTCATCTGTGAAGAGCACAGGGCGCCAGTGGCGAATTTGCCAATTTTGGTGTTCTCTGGCAAATGCCAAACGTCCTGCACGGTGTTGGGCTGTAAGCACAACCCCCACCTGTGGACGTCAGGCCCTCATACTTCCCTCATGGAGTCTGTTTCTGACCGTTTGAGCAGACACATGCACATTTGTGGCCTGCTGGAGGTCATTTTGCAGGGCTCTGGCAGTGCTTCTCCTGCTCCTCCTTGCACAAAGGCGGAGGTAGCGGTCCTGCTGCTGGGTTGTTGCCCTCCTACGGCCTCCTCCACGTCTCCTGATGTACTGGCCTGTCTCCTGGTAGCGCCTCCATGCTCTGGACACTACGCTGACAGACACAGCAAACCTTCTTGCCACAGCTCGCATTGATGTGCCATCCTGGATGAGCTGCACTACCTGAGCCACTTGTGTGGGTTGTAGACTCCGTCTCATGCTACCACTTGAGTGAAAGCACTGCCAGCATTCAAAAGTGACCAAAACATCAGCCAGGAAGCATAGGAACTGAGAAGTGGTCTGTGGTCCCCACCTGCAGAACCACTCCTTTATTGGGGGTGTCTTGCTAATTGCCTATAATTTCCACCTGTTGTCTATTCCATTTGCACAACAGCATGTGAAATTTATTGTCAATCAGTGTTGCTTCCTAAGTGGACAGTTTGATTTCACAGAAGTGTGATTGACTTGGAGTTACGTTGTGTTGTTTAAGTGTTCCCTTTATTTTTTTGAGCAGTGTATATATCATTATTTATTTTTTCTGTATTTTGCCATCCAAATGGTAGGCTATTTCTGTTTCAACAACCCGCCCCTAAAGTGGAACCTTTTCTGTAAGCAGGTACTGGCAGGAAGAGAAGAGAACTTACCAACCAACCTGCCGAGTGTTTGAGTTGATTGTTCCTCTAGATGTCCAGATGGGGGCAGCAGTGCACTGTCATTGATACCATAACAAGGATCGCAATAGATAGGCTGTACTAAATAGTGTCTCCCTTTGTCTTGTCTTCACTAATGATATAGCTATGATATTGGCTAGATGAAAGCAATATAATGATTTAGGATATCACTATATTCCCTACAAAGCTGAATGAATAATAATAATAATTTTTTAAATATACTTGTAAGTAGCCTACAGTACATGTGGTGGAAGTGATTTAAGCAGGACTCATAATACAATGGTCATCTTGTTAAATGATGACATAGTCCTTACCCTTTAAAGCACCACACCTGTGAGCTGGCCATGGATGCTGTGGGCAGTGAGAAAAAAGCCTTAATTATGTCTGTGGGAGTAGATTAGAATAGTCACAAATAGGCCTCTGACGGCCACTCATTTGCGTCCAAATAGAAATAGCATAACAAATGAGCTACAATTTCCCCCTTATAACAGCCAAATGTTCTTCATCTGCATTCAACCGCACACTTCCTGATTAAGAACAGAGGAATATTGAGCCAAGAGCTCCATGTACCTCTGGACGAAATTTCTGCTGCTTCTAATATTGAACACACTAATAATAATAATAATGAGGTAATCACCATGAAGTCTCCCAGAATGCCTACCTCTCACTGCTTCTTGCCTGAAACTCTGCTTCTGTAACTGAATAGGTGTTGCAGCCAGATATCTGGGTCGGCTCTTTATAAGGGGAAATTCAAATGAAACATGTAATAGAAGATTAAGTCAAATTCTTCGTGCACATCAGAAAAGTCGTATGTAAAATGACTATCGTCTTGATTTTGTGTAGTTACATGGATTGTAGAATTATGTCAGTCCAAATAGCCAACATCAAAACGGTTTTATGACCCATTTCATACTGGAGAGTAAGTCTGTTAAGATGTACAGGCTAATATGTTTTGGCCATTGTCAATGACAAATCTTAAAGGCCCAGTGCAGTCCAAAACATGTTTCATTTATTTAGTGTGGCGATAGACATCTATGAGGTGTGACTAATACAGAAAATACCTTGTGTGTGTCATGAACCGGCTCAAAGCCCATAACAAAAAAGGGAGACAACGTAGTGATAACAAATATATTTATTCCTTAACTAAAGTAAACAATATAGAATTAACAATGGTGTATGTAGTCAGTAGTGTAAGTGAGTGGTTGCTTGCATGGATGTAATAATGAGGGGTGTTGAAAGGTACCAAAGCAAAACGACCAAAAACAGTCACAAAAATGCCACAACTAAAATCCAACAGTGTGTCTGCAGGGAGAGTCTCCTCAATGAATGGGGAAAAGGTCTATTTATTCCGGGACAAACCCAGGCATGTCCCATTTCGATGACGACCATCCCGGCTCTGCCCACCGACATCCTATAATAAGGAAAACAAGAGCAAAGAATATGGCAGACAGAGTGGGAGGGTCGTCACAAGTGTAAGAGTGGTTTGAAATGACCACGTGAAATTTCAGATTGTTTTGGTGTTATGTAGTTTTGACCTGCCTGGTAACATCACCAAGCCATACATTTGTTAACAGACCAAAAGAGTTCCAAACCTCTGCCAATAACAGCTAGTTTTCAGTTTCCCTCAGACCACTGACAGTCCTAGCAAAATTCTTGCTTGAGACATTGCTCTTTGCTAAGCTGGGTTTATTTTTGACCATATTAATTGAAAACACTAAGGTTCTTAATTGTTACTCAGAAATGATATTAAAAAACATTGGACCTTTAAGGATTGAATCAGTGCAGTAGTCAGTCCCCAGATATACATGTAGATAGTTTCCAAATGTTTTTAATACATGTTTAGTCACTGCATGAGTGGAGATAATAGATCTAGTCTGACTGACACTGGCCATGGATACGCCCAAAATAAAAACCATAACACTCTTGGCACAATTCCTCAACTCATCATTTAATTAACTAATACCCTGAAATATGGGGTTGGTGAGGGCTCACAGATCAATCCATTCCAGCAGTGGCTGTTACCACCTCTACACCAGGGAGGGTCTGTCAGTTGACTAGCTTGTCCTCCCAGTGCTGACAGTGGGAGAACACCACATTACATCCTTTGTTTAAACATCTGCCATACCCAACTAAGCTATCAAGCAATAGCATACGACTGATGCCTGCAGCAAAAAATAAAACATGGACATTATAGGCTTAGTGAGTGTGCATAATTGTATGGCTTAAAAATCACTGTCCAAAATAAAAGTAGACCATAATCATGCACATCATTTATTCAAAGGTAAATTCATAATCAACACAAATATTTACTAGCCATGTCAACAAAAACAATTGCCTAACTACAAAAATGGTCTAAACATGTGAGACACGTATGGGATGCCAGGGATTCAGAGAATGACAGCTGAGTACTGACCTAACCTCACTGGACAGTACACATGGCAAAAAGAGGACCACATTCACAAACCCTGGTCTCCAGTAGTCCAATTTGCTAACATGTCATAATAGTCTAAGACAGAAACCCCTGTTCAGACTCCTGTTAATTCCGCCAAAGACATTCATGAGTATTAGCCAATTAACTAATCATTTAGCTGTAGTGGCACCACCCATTAATCCGCATCACTGAGGTCACACGAGTGAGCTCAGCATCCATCAGTCCTGAGCTGTGGTGGAGAAGCAACGTGAGGAAGATAAAGGCAGAGATGCCTCTTTTCCTTAGACATTGTGGTTTCTGGTTTTGCTGTTGGTGGTAAGTATCTTTCTGGGTATTTGTCAGACAAAGTTGGTTTGTTTTAGTCTTTTTCCCTTCTTGTTGTTTGTCAGACGTTGTAGCCCGGAGCTTTGCACTGCAGCTGCCTCAGTCTGATCTGTAGTGTCATGAAGGCCGCTACAGCCACGTGGAAGAGGATCTGCCAGACGTTCCTCAGTTCAAACAGGCAGATGTTGGACAGACAGATCAGGGCGAAGGCCAGGAATGACTTACTGTTCCTCCTCACAGAGAAGTAACAAAACAGGTAAAACTGCAGAGAGAAAAGGTCAACTGTGAGAATAGACCTACTGCATTGTATTGAAAAAGAATATCGCTTGCAGAAAACTAATATTTTTGCTTTGAAACCATGTCCAATTTTGACCGAGAGTTAGGCTCAATGACTTTAAAACCGGGATGCCCCAATTTAGTGCATGCGTCAATCCACTACGAGATATCAATAAAAGCCATAGACTATTAAAACAAATACATATTTTTTTGCACATTCAATGTACCCAAGGACACATCGAGTACAATGTGAAAATTGGAGCTAGACTACACAACCAAAGTATGTGGACACCTGCTTGTCGAACATCTCATTCCAAAATCATGGGCATTAATGTGGAGTTGGTCCCCCATTGCTGCCATTACAGCCTCCACTCTTCTGGGAAGGCTTTCCACTAGAGGTTGGTACATTTCTGCGGGGACTTGCTTCCATTCAGCCACAAGAGCATTAGTGAGTTCGGGCACTGATGTTGGGCAACTAGGCCTGGCTCGCAGTCAGCATTCCAATTCATCCCAAAGGTGATCGATGTGGTTGAGGTCAGGGCTTGTGCAGGTCAGTCGACAAACCATTTCTGTATGGACCTCGCTTTGTGCACGGGGTCACGGTCATGCTGAAACTGGAAAGGGCCTTCCCCAAAACCGTTGAAACAAATTTGGAAACACAGAATCTAGAATGTCATTGTATTCTGTAGCGTTAAGATGTCCTGTCACTGGAACTAAGTGGCCTAGCCCGAGCCATGAGAAACAGCCCCAGACCATTATTCCTCCTCCACACTTCAGTTGGCACTATGCAAGGTAGCATTCTCCTGGCATCCACCAAACCCAGATTCGTCCAACAGACTGCAAGACGGTGATGCATGATTAATCACTCCAGAGAAGGTGTTTCCACTGCTCCAGCATCCAATGGCGACGAGCTTTACACCAGTCCAGCCGACGCTTGGCATTGTGCATGGTGTGGCTGCTCAGCCACGGAAACCTATTTCGTTAAGCTCCGCACGAACAGCTATTGTTCGGACATTGCTTCCAGAGGCAGACTTTTGTACAGCTTTGAGAGTGCTACTGCATCTTCATGCGCAAAGACGCAAATGGCAGTCCATAGTATGTGTTGTGAAGCTAATAGCAGTGACGCCATTACTGTGCAACATCTGAAAAATAGCGCACTTGGTAGTGTGCCGGTGCTCGACCAGTCAGCGAAAGCAAACATCACCCACGACAGAACGGTTGATTGTCAAGGGCAATGAACTCCATTATCTTGGCTTCAATGGATTTCGCACTTTGAGTTGTCTTGCTGAAGTTTTGTTACTCTGCTGACTGCTCGATCCACACAGCATACATTGTGGGCTAGTTTAGGAATGCTGTGTTGCACATATAGGGCACAATTTTCCATGGCGTCATTAAGTCATGTACCTACGTTATATAGATATGCACGTCAGCTTTGACATCGGGGTGTTAAACTAGGCATCGTCCGATTCCGATATGTTCACCGATATATTGTGCATCTATATATGTCTAGTTTAACACCCCAATGTCAAAGCTGACGTGCATATAGCTGAAAATGCCAACATTGGTATCGACCGATGTCTAGTTTAACACTCAGGAATGCCTGTACAAATAAATAAAAAAAAATTTTTTATTAGTGCCTTTCCAAATCATGTACAATCAATTGAATTTACCAAAGGGTGGATTCCAATCAAGTTGTAGAAACATCAAGAATGATAAATGGAAACAGGATGCACCTGAGCTCAATTTCGAGTCTTGTGTAAAGGTGTCTTTTTACTTTTAATACATTTGCAACATTTTCTGAAAACCTGTTTTCACTTTGTCATTATGGGGTAGCATAGATTGATGCTGAATGTTTTTAGTTTAATGCATTTTAGAATAAGGCTGTAACAAAATGTGGAAAGAGGGAAGGGGTCTGAATATTTTCCAAATGCACTGCATCTTGGTCTAACACCCCCCTCTGTACACAGAGTTGTGACGTAAATCATGCTGTGGTGTAAAGTGCAGGGTTGTTAGTCACTCAGCACAGTGTCAGCCAGGCAGAAGCAAGCAGCTCTTACTCTTACTAGCTATCACTTACCTGATACAAACAGCCTGCTGTGCCCAGGAAAAAGGCAATCATGTCATTAAAGTCTTCGTCGTTGTAACTCTGCAGATGCACAGGATGGGTAAGGAGGTAGAAGTATAGATGGAGGTAAATTAATGTTCAGCAGCAGGTAGGCCTTTCACAACAAGGCTTGGTGAAACCGGAAACAACCAGCTAACAAAAGCACTGGACAAAAATAGCTCCTGAAATGCTTAAGCTCATCTCCAACTAAGAGGTATTTAAATGATTCCTATGAAGGCTTGGTTTTACATATAGTTACAGGTGTTCACTTTTGTCATACCCATAGAATGAAATAAAATGCAATGCATCTCTCTGGTCTTACTGTACCTGCATAAAGCCCTCTATGGCATGAAACCCTTGGAGTAGATTGAGGCCTCCACAGAAGATGCTTAGCACACAGGACATGATGCCAGGTAGAGACACCGGCTCAAGCAGCTGGCTGGGAGCTGGGAGGAGAGGAAGGGAACTGTAAAGAATCAGCAGTAATGACCTGCTGGCCAATGAGCCATACACACATTAAGAAGCTCTGATTGATACAGCCACATCCTGAAGGACATCACAATACACACTCCCTGCCAGAGACTTCACTGACTTAGGGTTTGGTGTAAAGTAGGCGTGACTAAATTCATATCAATATTAAAATAGCTACATAGAGCAGGATAAGTTTAGGGGTTCTGAGAATAGGTGAAAGAAATGGTAAAGCACTACACCAGGGCTATTCAACTAGATTTTTATGGGGGTCACATATTCAAAAAGTGAATTGCTGGAGGGGACAGACACCAACAAAAACCAAGATACAACCCCTGCCATCTTCCTCATGTTGCTTCTCCACCACAGCTCAAGATTTTGGGATGCTGAGCTCACTCTAGAATGGCCTCAAAGTGATGCGGACAAACAATTAATGAGTGGTGACACTAAAGCTAAATGATTAGTTCATAATCTCATATGAACGTGTTTGGGGTAATCAGGAGTCTGAACAGGGTTTTCTTAGCTTATTAGGACATGTTATCCAATGGGACTACTGGATGCCAGGGTTGCTGAATGTGGTCAAAAACACATACCATACAAAGCACTTAAAATGTTGATTACAGTAATCAGGTTGTTTTAAAATCCTCTGAAAACAAAATGTTCTCTTTACTCCCCTAACACAGAGATAGTGAAAACATGGACCAGCAAGCTATTTATCTGATTCTGTTTTAAGAAACATATTTGAATCTGACCTTGCCATAATCTCAATAAAAGTCATAAATAACAAATAGATGGCAATCAAGTAGCCCAATTCCAAATTTGAGTCTGAAGGAAGAATGCTTTGAATGAATTTCCCCCAGTCATTAGGTTGTAACGTTACATGAACATGTTGCATCATAGAGAAACAGAAGGCACGTACAGTAAGTGTTCCTGGAACATACTTCCTTCAGACTCAAATTTGGAGTCTTCGTTTTCATGCATGGGGTCATAATAGCTTATAGTCAAAACCATTGAAAGAGCCAAAATCATAGCAAATTGGTTTTTTTACATGCCAAATTAGCGCTAGAAACAGCCAGAAACCAAACTAATAGGCCTAGTAGCACTTGTCATTTTGACAATAGGTCAGATTTATTTTTAATTAATGTTCACTATGGAATAAATGTATATTTATTAATTGATTCAAAGTATTCATTGTGATGCAATGCCATTTATTTTCTGTATCAACTCAGTATCCATTTAATCCATAAACTGCACTTTTCCCATCTCCAAACAGTACCAGTTGTATTTCCTAATTGGTGGGAGTGGCTAATCGGCACAGGTGCCTGCAATGTGTAATCAGGGCCTGTGTTTCCCTGAAAAGGTGTTTCCTGACTGTGGGAAAAACATTTGTTTTAGCCATCAGCGTTTACTTTATAAAAGTACTTCATTTATTTTAAAGACTGCGGACTTACAACCATTTATTTTTCAGTTCCTCTTTCAAGCCTTTAAGATGACAAGGTATCAATCAGACAGCCTGTCACAAGAGGCAAGGCTAAATTGATAAAAGGGTGAGATCTAGCCCTCGGGCCTCCAGTTGAATAGCCCTGCACTACACCATCATGTGCAATCTTAGAATTCTCCCAACATCTAAAAAGAAACCACCGATTCACCCCAAAATGTGGAATCTTAACTTCAACGTTAAAACAATGTGATTATCATTCCTCCTACTCTTCCCATATCCACAGCGAGAGAGAAGAAATGTGAATAGGAAAGCAGTGGTTCTTGAGGGAGACAGAGGAGCTGTGGTGACCCAGGGCAGAATCACTTAGCTGGGGTTACAGAGGTGAAGGTGTCAGAAGTTACTGATCCAGAGTGTCCGGAGAGGCAGGCAAGGGGGGGGGGGGGGGGGCTCTATGGAGGCCTGTCTCAGTCAGGGATCACTAATGGAGTGGCGGGCCAGACACACACAAACAGCTGCAGGGTAAGGTGTCATTCAGAGAGCTGCCCCATAGGGCTTTCATGTGATTAACTTTGGCTCTGTTTCCAACCAAGCTGCCCATGAGGTATGGAATGGATGGAAGCCATTTTAAACATGTGCTAACGTGACAATGGGAGATACCTACAGTAAAGGCTTAGGTAAATGGGATAAGGGAAGATTAGAATGAGGTGGATGGAATGCAGATGAAATCCATTTGTCATTCAGTACACAGTTAAGTGATTATGTTAAAGCTTGTGTAGAGTCATATTTTACAGTGCCTAAAAGCATCAAAGGCAGCTAGGTGCTTTGATTGAAAAAGGCCTCAGGCTACCTATTCTATTGGTCAGCTTGTCAAGAAAGAAATAGCCTATCCAAACAGACTCTGGAACAAATTCATACAAGTAGGCCTAGGTCACATTAAAATAACAAATATATTTTAAAAAGCAATGAGTGATGCAACAGATCAGAACGTTTAGCTTAAAAGATGTTGATAAACTATTTATTCACATTATAAGCGCAGCAATGCACACAAGGCAGTAATGTTTGTCCCATAATGCAATTAGAGGGAAAACAGTTGTCAAAATGGCACTGCACATGTGAGCAGTTTCATGTGACCGATAAAAATATCAATTATAAAATGTAGAAATAGAGATCTAATAGGCCACTTTGACATGCCTCATATGTACTTAAACATTCAGGTTTCAAACAATGAAGCATGTCTTCTAAATACATACTGCCTCCAGCTCATTACAAAGTGGTGTGACACTGATTAATAAGCCTGCCTTCAGTTTGCTGCGTTCAAAATAACTGAACTCGGAAAGATCTCACTTCCGAGCACTCAAGACAACTGGGGAATAAAGAAAAATAAAGAGCTGACTTGTAAAAATCTATTTCAACTGTCATCCAACTTGGGAACTCTGGCCTCTTTCTAGAGCTCACTTTCCAACCTGAAGATCACCGACTTCATGATTTGACCTAGTATTTTTAGTTGCCAGTTGTCTTGAAAGCACCACAAGATGCTGCAGCAGAATGCTCTGTATCTGTATGCTGTACGCGTGTGATAAGATGCATAACGAATATACTGTACACGTGCCAATTTAATTCAACTAAATTATGCAAATTAACCTATAGATCGACCAGTCAAATGTATTTCCGTCGACTGGCATGTCAATCATTGAATAGGCTAAAAAGCATGTCGCAATGGGAATTGTTTTATCCCGGACAGTTGGCCATCACCAATATTATTCATCAGCTTATCAACAAAAAAAATCCAGCCAAAAGCCAGCTAACGGAAACCCCGGTGCGTGCATGTGTGGAACTTACTCATGCTCTTGTAATGTAAGACGTTGCGGCGCGAGAAGCCGGACCGTAGGTCCTCAGGGGACAGCTGGTATGTCGGTATCATCTTGAGCTCTGACTGCATGTCAGCCAGGCTGATCTTAGAGGTCAGAGAGCAGGGGCTATTGTAGCGCTGCTTCGTATCCTGGAGGAAGTCGTCTGGAAGTGCCAGTAAAAAAAAACTAAATGGTATTAAAAATACAACCTACGCTGGAAAGGAACGTCATGGCAGCATCTGCCGTTACTTGATTAGTATGATAATAGTAATTATATAGGTACAACAGGGTTTCAATTTGAAAAAGTGTTGCTTCAAAAACAGGGAAACCCTGTTTGATTTGACAGTAAGGCAAAATATCATTTGTAGGAAAAACATAGCCGGGTCACAGATCATGTTGTCATGCCATACCGACCATATGAGTTGGTTACAGGACCAACAGACATGGGACCAGGCTAGGGAAAACAGACTCACCAAAGTCGCTGGAGGAGTAAGGCCTCACAGCGTTGCGGATGAGAAAGCCATCGCACCTGTCGAGAAACTGGCTCTGCATCTCTTCCAGGAAACAGAAGGCCAGGGCGTTGGGGCAGTTCTCCGTACACACCACCAGATATCCCAGTCCCAGAGAACTGGTGAAACTAACACACAACCAGCATCTATTGCAATTGCAGTGCTGAACAGTGGGAAGTACACCAACCAAATCAGAAAAACTAAGAAATGTCCTTGCATGTGATGACCTTCAAGACCAAATTCAATTGTCTGTAACAAACACTGGCATCATACCACCTGTTTGGAGAATGATATCTAAGATATAGCCTAACACAAAAAAATCCTCACCACCGGTGTTTCCAACAAATTCATCAATAAAATTACAGAAAATCTATTCAACATTTTAACATCAGGTGGCTTGAAGGCTTGTTAGTTGTGTGACTGCATTGTAGAGCAGAGCGATGCCAGTATGTTTACCACTGTAAATAACTTCACAGAAAGAAACACGACTCACCCAACAGGCATTAAAAAGAGAGGGGGAAGTGGGAACAGCGAGCTCCCGCTTCTCCCCCCTCTCTGCTTATGATGAATAACAGTCATTTGGAGCGTGCCAGGCAGGGGCTGACTAAAGGCTCCACCCACCCGGAGAACAACCCCTTAAAAAAGGTGCAATACATCCGAGTTAAGCATGGCCCAAAGGGATCTTTAAATCTTTCCATTCAATTAACCAGTGATTTAATTGCTGTCTGGCACGTCCTCAGTTACTTTCCTTCAGTGTCAAGGCCAATGTTGAGCCTTGATTAAAGGACCTTGAGATATCAAATGAGGCTTCAGACTGTAGAGTGGATGGCCAACCAACCCTGCTGCAGGAGAGGGATGAGAGTGTGTGTATACACACTCCTTTTTATTCAAGCCAATATCTGCTGTCTTAAAATGGGACCAATTAGCTAATAACCCATTTCCATGTAAACAGACCATCTCTAAGCATTTTATAAAATGACAGTGTTAACACCATTCAAAGCAAAATTATACTATCAAATATTATTGGTCACGGACACATTTTGTAGAGGTTTTTGCAAGTGCAGAGAAATGCTTATGTTTTATAACTCCAACAGTGCAGTAATACCCAACAATACACACAAATCTCAAAAATGTCAATGAAGGAATTAAGAAATATCATAATTAGCAATATCAGTCCAGAATATAAATATATGATGGTGTGGATAGCCATTATGGACAGTAAATTAATAGAAAAGGTGTTTACAGCAGTAGTTATATAGGATAAGCCTAGACCACAATACAGAATATACATATGGTGGTTAATAGTGGGTAAAACAGTATGTAAACATTAAAGTGACCAGTGTTGAATGACTCTGTACACATAGGGCAGCAGTCTAAGGTGCAGGGTAGAATACCGGGTGGTAGCCGGCAAGTAACAGTGACTAAGTTCAGGGCAGGGTACTGGGCAGAGGCCAGCTAGTGGTGACTATTTAACAGTCTGATGGCCTGGAGATCTAAACGTTTTTTTTCAGTCTCTCGGTCCCAGCTGTACTCTCTGCGTCTTCTAGATGGTAGCGGGGTGAACATGCCGTGGCTTGGGCGGCGGAGGTCCTTGATGATTTTCTTGACCTTCCTGTGACACCAGGTGCTGTAGATGTCCTGGAGGGCAGGCAGTGTGCCCCCCGGTGATGCGTTGGGCTTACAGCACCACCCTCTGGAGAGCCCTGCAGTTGTGGATGGTGCAATTGCCATATAAGGATGTGATACAGCTCAACAGGATGCTCACGATGCTGCATCTGTAGAAATTTGTGAAGGTTAAGGGACAAGCCAAATTTCTTCAGCCTCTGTTGCGCCTTCACACTGAATGGATCATTTCAGTTTGTCAGTGATGTGCACGTCGAGGAACTTGAAGCGTTTCAACCTCTCCACTGTGGCCCCGTCGATGTGGATGGGGACGTGTTCTCTCGGCTGTCTCCTGAAGTCCACGATCAGCTCCTTCATTTTGTTGACTGAGGGAGGTTGTTTTCATTCTGGCACCACTCCGCCAGGGACCTCACCTCCACCCTGTCTCGTCATTGTTGGTAATAAGGCCTACCAATGTTGTGTCGTCTTCAAACTTGATTGAGTTAGAGACATGCGTGGACACAGTCATGGGTAAACAGGGAGTACAGGAGGGGGCTGAGAACGCACCCTTGTGGGACTGCCGTGTTGAGGATCAGTGTTGTGGAGGTGTTGCCTAGCTTCACCACCTGGGGTTGGCCCATTAGGAATCCAGGACTCCGTTGCACAGGGATGGGTTCAGACCCAGGGCCTGAGCTTAGTGATGAGCTTGGAGGGCACTATGGTGTTGAAGGCTGAGCTTTAGTCAAAGAACAGCCTTATTATAATTATACATAGATATTCCTTATGTCCAAATGGGATAGGGCAGTGTGACGGCGATTGTGTCATCTGTGTATCTTTTGGGGCAGTACGCAAATTGTAGTCGGTCTAGGGTGTCGGGTAAGTTGGAAGTCATGCTCCTTAACTCTTAAAGCACTTCATGATGACAGAAGTGAGTACTACAGGGTGATGGTAACTGAACGATATTACTTTTGCTTTCTTGGGCACAGGAACAATGGTGGACATCTTGAAGCAAGTGGGGAAAACAGA
The DNA here is from genome assembly GCF_901001165.1 of Salmo trutta. Lineage (NCBI taxonomy): Eukaryota > Metazoa > Chordata > Actinopteri > Salmoniformes > Salmonidae > Salmo > Salmo trutta. Next base: position 22,174,090 of record NC_042980.1, read on the forward strand.
CTGGGATAGATGTTGAATACATCCGTAAAAACTCTAGCCAGCTGGTCTGCACATGTTCGGAGGACAAGGCTTCGGATGCAGTCTGGGGGGGTATAGAGAACTGCTAGCAACTTTGGGTGGTGAAAATATCAGTCTACTACAAGAGTTAATATAAAATCTTTGATAATACCACTTTATGATTCACAGTTAAGCCAAACTTACTGGATATTGAACTTTCCTGTCTTCAGGGAGCAGCGGCTTGGGAAAGTGGAGAGTTTCTCAGACAGAGTTTTGATCTGCTTCTTGGTTTCCTGTAGGCCTTCGTCCTGCTCATAGTCTGTGGTGGCAGACAGGGGTAGACCATCCGTACTCCTCATCACCAAGGCAAACAGGACCATCGACATCTTACTGCCCTACACGCACTCAGGACTGACACTTTCAAAACAGAGCATGTTCATAGATTCAAGGGCATGATGATTGTGAAGTCATGCGCTTTCTGATAAAATTTAACTAAATCTGATAAATCTTAACTAAAATTGCCAGATTAGCCTGGCAGCATATCAATATTACCATCTAATCTAGACTGCCACGGTTCAGTACCTTGGATAGCACCTTGAGGAACAGCTAGTACTAACGACAACTGTGTGCCCACGTCACCGTCCAGACGCTCGCTAGCAAGCTACATGTGGCTTGAGTGAGCCTGAAAACATTTGTCAGTTTGCCATGATATGGTCCACGCATAAGCGATTGTCTGGGCATTGCTAGCTCAGCAACACTGGACAAGTAGCTAGTTACCTTTCGCAGCAGGATAATGCTGGGTAAACCTTTGAGGATGGCGCAATTAAAGATAGTTGCTAGTTAGCGGTTTAGCTTAATTTACATCGCATATTCAATAGTCGGGACTATTCAGAGTTTTTTAAAGTATTGCAAAATCTAGCTATATCTATGTCGCATAATTTCACAAAGGCGCCACCTTGCTAAAGTTATCTGGCTAGTTAACGTTAGTTGCTCAAACAAGCCCTTTGAGCTCTCCTACCTGTTGTCAATTAGCTAGCTAAAGTTACCAGCTAGTTACTGCACATGGCTACTGCTGTAGGACGCTAGCTAGGAAAAGCAAAAATAACATTGTCAAGCATGGCCTTCAAAACACAGACAGGAATTGTTATTTTTGCAAGCTAACCTGAAAAGACACGTGTCAATGTACCGCTGCGAAGTTGATGCTAACGTACCATCACAGGGCGGGCACGTTTCATTTTTATAGCTACATCCATTCTTCTTCTATGGTATATTGGCAATCACACAATTGAATGTGCATCCCGCCACCTACTCTGCGGGATGGAAACAGAACAAAAAAACGAACAAACTAAAAAAACTCAAAAATGTTTTTTTCTGGTTTTTTTTTTTACTGATCTAATGCTTACACAGGCTCAAGGGGAACATGGGAGGGCGGGTCTTCCGGCGCCAGTACCCCTTACAAGTCTTCAGATGTAAAATACATTTTAAAAAGTCCCAAAAACTTTTCTGCCACAGCCACAATGATGTCCAGTTTCTTCGACTTCTTTGAGACTTGTGCTGTACAGTTTATAGCTGTGGCAATGAACGCAACAAAATCCACCTTTTTAACACACATAGTAAATGTTTGCTTCCAGTCAAAAGATACTACAGGCTGTGGTGTATCCACTACCATATCTTCACTAGCATCACTTGTTTTCTCAATTCTTTTAATCGCCTCCACATAGGAGATTCGATTGACCGCCCTAACTTTTGCAACCTCAGTCTCCTTCACCCTTACAGGGCACTCCAGGAACTCAGAATCATGATCCCCACCACAATTGCAACACCGTCGTCCTTCTACACAACGTTCTTCAGTATACTCTGTTCGTCTGCACACACTTTAAACATGACCAAATCCTTTACAATTCTTACAATGCAGGGGTTTGGGGACGAAGCCTCTTATAGCATATCTTATAAAACCAAGCAACACTTGCGTAGGTATTTGCTCTTCATAAAAAACAACAGGACCAACAGACTTTCGTCTTGTTCGCCATTCACCCAGTGGGTCAGACGCCGGGCACCAACCACACCAGGAATTATCTTCAGGTATTCAACTTGAATATCCATCATCACCCCTGAGATGACTCCTTTGACGGGTGCTCTACTCCCGAAATTCAAAACACAAAACTTTAGTTGTCCAGATTCTTCTGAGACCCACTGCAATCTTCCTCTGTTCTTCAGAAATACAATGAATAAAAATAAGACCACTCCTGGTCACTCTGACAAACTCCATTTTTCAAAGTGTATACTTCACCATTTGACACCTCAAACGGGTTTCCCCACATATGCATCCTTACGCAACAAACACATCCCAACAAGCGATTCATTATCATTCACACACACGTATCCTCCACTCCAATTTTAGACAATTTCCTTAATGTTCCAGTTTTTGATACTACTGTTGTCCATTCAGAACAATTGTCTTCACCAAATTTGCTCGTGTTACGCTGTTTGATTCGAACTCTGCATCCACTTCCGCCATCTTCCCACCAAGCGTGGTTACAGCCATTGGAAAGCTAGCTAGCTACTGTACACACAGGATAGAAACTCTGTCTGTGTTTACCAGACAGAGTTTAGATAGACATCACAAAATTGCATCTGTCACCTTTTGGCATCTGTGAGAGCATGGCAGCGCCATCTTGATTTTGAAGTAGTCCATTTCTTCTTATATGAGTTGGCAAACAAACTGAAAGTGTGCACACTGTCACAAAGAGCAGTGGTTCCCAACCTTTTTTGGTTGCTGTACCACCAACTGAATTATGCTCTGCCCGGAGTAACCCTGAAGCAGTGGAGGCTGCTGAAGGGAGGACGGCTCATAATAATGGCTGGAACCTAGCTAATGGAATGGCATCAAACATATGGAAACCATGCGTTGATGTATTTGATACAATTCCACTCATTCTGCTCCAGCCATTACCATGAGCCCGTCCTCCACAATTAAGGTGCCACCAACCTCCTGTGCCCTGAAGTACCCCCTCATGTGTATTTCACCAGTAAGCCTATGGTCTCATGAGTCCTATCAAGTACGCCCTGTGGATAGGCCAAGTACCCCCAGGGGTCCTTATATCCCTGGTTGTGAACCACTGAACTAGAGTGTTTCGTTTGAACAGGTATAAAGTTGGTGTTTTACTGTCACCTGCAGTTCTGGAATGTTTCCTCACGAGTATAATTCATTGGCTGAGCCCTCCTGGTGACCTGGATGGAATTATGTGATCCTTATTAACCCATAGGAAGTCCCACCCAGTTGACTACTTCAAAAATGTGAATGTACTCAATGGCACAGGAGGGGGTATCTGCATCCCAATATTCTGTTTTTCAGGATGAGTCTGAGTCAGTTTTACACAAATAATTGTACATTTTCAGTTATGAAACTGACAATTGTTTACTTACGCAATATGGCCCTAGGGGGTGTGGTATATGGACAATATACCACGGCCATGGGCTGTTCTTAAGCACGATGCAACGAGGAGTGCCTGGATACAGCTCTTAGCTGTGGTATATTGGCCATATACCACAAACCCCAAAGGTGCCATATTGCTATTATAAACTTGTTTAATAACTTAATTCAAGCAGTAAAAATAAATGCTCTGTCATACCCATGGTATAAGGTCTGATATACTACAGCTGTCAGCCAATCAGCATTCAGCGCTCGAACCACCCAGCTAATAATTTTGATTAAAAGTATTGATGATGCGTGTGTTTACTGTGACTGTATTGGCTACTAGGTAGCTACTTCCACACCGTTGCCAGACAGTAGTGCTTGTCAAGCGTGAGCGAAGGGTACTGTGTCCTGGTGTTATTGCTGTGTTGTTTCCGTTCATGCCCTCCCCATTGAGTATTAGACTGTATTTACAGTGCATTCGGAAAGGCTCTTCTCCCCCAATTGCTCAGTTTGGCAGGGCGGCCAGCTCTAGGAAGAGTCTTGGTGGTTACAAACTTCTTCCATTTAAGAATGATGAAGGCCTTCAATGCTGCAGACATTTTTTGGACAATTCCTTCGACCTCAATGCTTGGTTTTTGCTCTGACATGCACTGTCAAATGTGGGACCTTATACAGACATGTGAGTGCCTTTCCATATCATGTCCAATCAATTGAATTCACCACAGGTGGGCTCCAATTAAGTTATAGAAACATATTTTTTTATTTAAAATTATTATTATAATAAAAAATAAAACAATTTGGTGGGGGTATATCAGCTTTAATATTGCACATAGATTGTGGCTTCCATCAATGTAATTGTCGGCATCATTTACAATCCCCCATATATTTTTTTGTAAATAATATACAGTACCAGTCAAAAGTTTAGACACACCTACTCATTAAAGGATTTGTATTTTTTTTTACTATTTTCTACATTGTAAAATAATAGTGAAGACATCAACACTATGAAATAACACATATGGAATCATGTAGTAACCGAAAGTGTTAAACAAATCAAAATATATTTTATATTCTTTATAGTAGCCACCCTTTGCCTTGATGACAGCTTTGCACATTCTTGGCATTCTCTCAACCAGCTTCATCTGGAATGTTCCCACATATGCTGAGCACTTGTTGGCTGCTTTTCCGTCACTCTGCGGTCCAACTCATCCCGAACCATCTCAAATGGGTTGAGGTTGGGTGATTGTGGAGGCCAGGTCACCTGATGCAGCACTGCATCACTCTCCTTCTTGGTCAAATAGCCCTTACACAGTCTCGAGGTGTGTTGGTTGGGTCATTGTCCTGTTGAAAAACAAATGATAGTCCCACTGAGCACAACCAGATGGGATGGCGTATCGCTGCAGAATGCTGTGGTAGCCATGCTGGTTAAGTGTGCCTTGAATTCTAAATAAAACACAGACAGTGCCACCAGCAAAGCACCCCCACACCTCCTCCTCCTCCTCCTCCATTCTTCATGTGGGAACCACACATACGGAAATCATCCGTTCACCTTCCCGGCGTCTTACAAAGACAAGGCGGTTGGAACCAAAAATCGCAAATTTGGAATCATCAGACCAAAGGACAGACTTCCACCGGTCTACTATCCATTGTTCATGTTTCTTGGCCCAACCAAGTCTCTTCTTCTTATTGGTGTTCTTTAGTAGTGGTTTCTTTGCAGCAAAATAGACCATGAAGGCCTGATTCACGCAGTCTCCTCCGAACAGTTGATGTTGAGATGTGTCTGTTACTTGAACTCTGTGAAGCATTTATTTGGGCTGCAATTTCTGAGGCTGGTAACTCTAACGAACATATCCTCTGCAGCAGAGGTAACTCTGGGTCTTCCTTGCCTGTGGCGGTCCTCATGAGAGCCAGTTTCATCATAGCACTTGATGGGTTTTGCGACTGCACTTGAAGAAACCTTCAAAGTTCTTGACATTTTCCACATTGACTGACCTTCATGTCTTATAGTAATGATGGACTGTCCTTTCTGTCTGCTTATGTCGTAGAATTACAACATTATCTTAATCACTTCACTTTTATAGTAGAGTGTATTCCTATATTAAAAATATTCCCACTGTCTGTTTTTATTAGAGGCAACAGAATAGGGTTCTCAGAACTCTTATGTGTCTTTGTGAAGAGAGAGATGCCTCAGATTTAATGCTGACTAGATTTACGATGGCTTGGTGATAACCTAAAGACTGCATTCCAATCCATGATTAACACTTGTTGGCTGCTTTTCCTTCACTCTGCGGTCCAACTCATCCGAAACCATCTGAACTGAGGTGAGGTCGGGTGATTGTGGAAGACAGGTCATCTGATGCAGCACTCCATCACTCTCCTTCTTGGTCTTTGGCCTGGTTTGCTAATTACATCTCTCAAAGAGTGCAGTGTATAAAGTCCGATCATCTGCTGTCTCCGCCACTGCCTGTCCCCAAGGGTGTACCCCAAGGCTCAATTCTAGGCCCCACGCTCTTCTCAATTTATATTAACAACATAGCTCAGGCAGTAGGAAGCTCTCTCATCCATTTATATGCAGATTATATAATCTTATACTCAACTGGCCCCTCCCCAGATTTTGTGTTAAACGCTCTACAACAAAGCTTTCTTAGTGTCCAACAAGTTTTCACTGCCCTTAACCTTGTTCTGAACACCTCCAAAACAAAGGTCATGTGGTTTGGTAAGAAGAATGCCCACAGGTGTTATTACTACCTCTGAGGGTTTAGAGCTTGAGGTAGTCACCTCATACAAGTACTTGGGAGTATGGCTAGATGGTAGACTGTCCTTCTCTCAGCTTATATCAAAGCTGCAGGCTAAAGTTAAATCTAGACTTGGTTTCCTCTATCGTAATTGCTCCTCTTTCACCCCAGCTGCCAAACTAACCCTGATTTAGATGACCATCCTACCCATGCTAGATTATGGAGACGTAATTTATAGATTGACAGGTAAGGCTGCACTCGAGCGGCTAGATGTTCTTTACCATTCGGCCATCAGACTTGCCACCAATGCTCCTAATAGGACACAACATTGCACTCTATACTCTTCTGTAAACTGGTCATCTCTGTATACCCGTCGCAAGACCCACTGGTTGATGCTTATTTATAAAACCTTCTTAGGCCTCACTCCCCCCTATCTGAGATATCTACTGCTTCCCTCATCCTCAACATGCAGCACCTGTTCTGCCAGTCACATTCCGTTTTAAATGTCCCCAAAGCACACACATCCCTAGGTCGCTCGTCTTTTAAATTCGCTGCTGCTAGCGACTGGAACGAGCTGCAACAAACCCTCAAACTGGACAGTTTATCTCTTCATTCAAAGACTCAATCATGGACACACTTACTGACAGTTGTGGCTGCTTTGCGTGATGTATTGTTGTTTCTACCTTCTTGCCCTTTGTGCTGTTGTCTGTGCCCAACAATGTTTGTACCCTGCTTTGTGCTGCTACCACGTTGTGCTGCTGCCATGTTGTGTTGCTACCATGTTATTGTCATGTTGCTACCATGCTGTGTTGTCATGTGTTTCTGCCATGCTATGTTGTCGTCTTAGGTCTCTCTTTATGTAGTGTTGTCTCTCCTGTCGTGATGTGTTTTGTCCTATATTTTGATTTAATTTATTTTTAATCCCAGCCTCCATCCTCGCAGGAGGCCTTTTGCCTTTTGGTAGGCCGTCATTGTAAATACGAATTTGTTCTTAACTGACTTGCCTAGTTAAATAAAGGTTAAATAAAAATAAACCTTAACACAACTGATTGATTCAAACGCATTAAGAAGGAAAGAAATTCCACAAATTAACTTAAAACAAGGCACACCTGTTAATTGAAATGCATTCCAGGTGACTAACTCATGAAGCTGGTTGAGAGAATTCCAAGAGCTTGCAAAGCTGTCATCAAGGCTAAGGGTGGCTACTTTGAAGAATCTTACATATAAAATCTATTCTGATTTGTTGAACACTTTTTTGGTTACTACATGATTCCAAAAGTATTTTCCCCTAACCCTACCATCCCTCCCCTAATTCGAGTAAACTAATGGACAACAACTCTTAGGTTTCTACTTCCAGCTTATACATACATACACATTTTACAGACACAGTATAGTTTACAAGTTTTCTTTGTTTTTAGTCCCATCCTTCAGCTCCACTCAACCCCTCCCATCTATCTCTGAATACCATACAGTTTTTTCTATTTGCCATATATTTTTCTGTTTCACAAACGTTCTAAACCTTTCCATTCTCATAGATTCTACATATTGTAAATACATTTTTTTGCTAAGAGTATTATTATATTATTAATTGATTGACTTTCTAAATTAACTTTTTATTGAACCTTTATTTAAATAGGCAAGTCAGTTAAGAACAAATTCTTATTTACAATGATGGCCTAGGAACAGTGTGTTAACTGCCTTGTTCAGGGGCAGATGACAGATTTATACCTTGTCAGCTCTGGGATTCGATCTAGCAACCTTTCAGTTACTGGACCAATGCTCTAACCACTACCTGCACCACAAATAAATCACCCAGCAGTGCCATTTGCAGAGTTAGCTCCAGGTAAATGTAATTCTTCAGCCATTCCTGATTCTGTGACCAAAAACAAGCTACATATGGACAGTACCAAAACAAATGATCTAATGATTCTGTCTATTCGCAGCAAAATCTGCAGAACTGGGATGGTTGTATCACCCATATAGTGCCTTCGGAAAGTATTCAGAACCCTTGACTTTTTCCACATTTTGTTACGTTACAGCCTTATTCTAAAATGTATTAAATTGTTTATTTTTACCCTTTTTTTTTTTTTACACACATTACCCAATAATGACAAAGCAAAAACAGAATGACATTTTTGCTAATTCATTGAAAATAAAAAACTGAAATATCACATTAAGATAAGTATTCAGACCCTTTACTTAGTACTTTGTTGAAGCACCTTTGTCAGCGATTACAGCCTCAAGTCTTTTTGGGTATGACGCTACAAGCTTGGCACATCTGTATTTGGGGAGCTTCTCCCATTCAAGTTCTGTTAGGTTGGATGGGGAGCGTCGCTGCAGTTATTTTCAGGTCTTTCCAGAGATATTCAAATCGGGTTCAAGTCCGGGCTCTGGCTGGGCCACTCAAGGACATTCAGAGACTTGTCCCGAAGCCACTCCTGCATTGTCTTGGCTGTGTGCTAAGGGTCGTTTTCCTGTTGGAAGGTGAACCTTCGCCCCAGTCTGAGGTCCTGAATGTTCTGGAGCAGGTGTTCATCAAGGATGTCTCTGTACCCTGCTCTGTTCATCCTTGCCTCGATCCTGACTAGTCTCCTAGTGCCTGTCACTGAAAAACATCCCCACCGCATGATGCTGCCTCCACCATGCTTCACTGTAGGGATGGTGCAAGGTTTCCTCCAGACGTGACACATGGCATTCAGGCAAAAGAGTTCAATACTGGTTTCATCAGACCAGAGAATCTTGTTTCTCATGGTTGAGAGTCTTTAGATACCTTTTGGCAAACTCCAAGCAGGCTGCCATGTACCTTTTACCGAGGAGTGGCTTCAGTCTTGTCACTCTAACATAAAGGCTTGATTGGTGGAGTTCTGCAGAGATGGTTGTCCTTCTGGAAGGTTCTCCCATCTCCACAGAGGAACTCTAGAGCTCTGTCAAAGTGGCCATTGTGTTCTTGGTCACCTCTCTGACCAAGGCCCTTTTTCCCTGATTGCTCAGTTTGGTCGGGTGGCCATCTCTAGGAAGAGTCTTGGTGGTTCCAAACTTCTTCCATTTAAGAATGATGGAGAACACTGTGTTCTTGGGGAACTTCAACGCTGCAGACATTTGTTGGTACCCTTCCCCAGATCTGTGCCTACGATACATTCCTGTCTCAGAGATCTACGGACAATTCCTTCGACCTCATGGCTTTTTGCAAAACTTTCTAAAAAACTTTTCGCTTTGTCATGGGATTTTGGGTATAGATTGCTGAGAATGATTATTTTTTAAATCAATTTTACAATAAGACTGTAACGTAACAAAATGTGGAAAAAGTCAAGGGGTCTGAATACTTTCCAAAGGCACTGCTTATGCTTTTTATTGTCCAATGAGGTGCTTTGAAGCCACCAGTCTGCCATATTGGCACTCCTCAGAAAAGCAGTCCTCCATAGTATTTCATTTAAATGTTAAGAACAAAATTATATGCATTTAAGTATTTTGTTGATGTTGTAGTGGGGACAGTATTTTTATGTTTAGCTCACATATCATTTAAACGTATGCATTAAGGTTTCTGTAATATAATAAACATTGCTAAAATGAATGTAGACATTAGTAAATGTAATTCTATTGCTTCCAAAATTATTTTAAAAAAATGTGGGGGAGTGCCAAGATGAAGGCGTGGTGGCTTCAGCACCCCCTGTTATTCATCTAGTGTCTATATTAATTATTGGTTTGTACACATCATTGGGCTGTACCCATATAATTAGGAATTAGAATAGACAGGGGCCTTCTTATGATGGGTTTAAAAGGTCAGCCATTTTGGCATGGGAGTTGGTCAACCATGGCTTACCAGTGCTGTGATGTGTAAAATAATGAATTTGAAAGTTATCTACACTGTAAGTTTGTTAGCTAGCTAGGTCAGACAGTTTTTTATTTTACACCTTTTTTCTCAGTCTTGTCCTATCACTGCAACTCCCCTACGGACTCGGGAGCGAGCCATGCATCCTCCGAAACACAACCCTGCTAAGCCACACTGCTTCTAGCCTCTTGACGGTCGCCTAGGATAGGGGGCGCTACAGCGATTTTTGAAAAAAATTCGTGCCCATTTTAAATGGCCTCCTACTCAAACTCAGAAGCTAGGATATGCATATAATTAATACTTGTGGATAGAAAACACCCTAAAGTTTCTAAAACTGTTTGAATGGTGTCTGTGAGTATAACAGAACTCATATGGCAGTCAAAACCCCGAGACAGTTCGAAACAGGAAGTGGAATTCTGAATTGCGGACTCAACTTCATCTCGTTGCCTATAAATCACACCATGAGCAATGGTTCATTGAGCACTTCCTATTGCTTACACTAGATGTCCCCAGTCTTTACAAAGTGGTTTGAGTCTCCTACTGTTAAAACTGAATGAATGAGACGCTGTTGAAATTGGTCACATGAGGAGGACCATCACCATTATGACGCCGGCGCCCCTGGCTACCCTCCCCTTTCGAAACGTTTTGAAAGACAATGCAATCATCCCCCTTGAATCTTATTGGAGCTCTGGTTGAAAAAGGCCCTAAAGATTTATGTTATACAACGTTTGACATGTTTGAACGAACCTAAATGGGAAAAAAAATGCATTTTCTCGAAATAGCTGTCCCGCGGCCGACAGAGCTTTTGGATCAGCCTTCAGACGCGCTAACAAGAACAAGCTCTTGGAACATAAAGGAGTAATTTTTTCGAACGAAAATACATTTGTTGTGGACCTGGGATTTCTGGAAGTGCTTTCTGATGAAGACAACCAAAGGTAAGGGATAATTGACGATAGTATACAAGACTAGATGTGATATGCGATTGTTCCAAGATGGCGCTGACCTGTATTACTAGCCTATTTTCTGAGTATCGCATCCCCTTTTATCGCAAAGTGTGATTACCCAGTAAAGTTATTTTTAAATCTGACATTACAGGTGCTTTCAAGAGATATTCATCTATAAATCTTAGAATGACAATATTACATTTTAAAAATGTTTTAGAATAGTAATTTAGTAAATTGTAGCACTGTTTCACCGGATGCATTTGAGGGAAAATAGTTAGTCAACGTTACGCGCCGATGTAAAATGCTGTTTTTATATATAAATATGAACTTTATCGAACAAAAGAATGCATGTATTGTGTAACATGATGTCCTAGGAGTGTCATCTGATGAAGTTTGTAAAAGGTTAGTGCTGCATTTAGCTGTTTTTTGGTTATTTGTGATGCATGTGGTTGGTCGGAAAATGGCTATGTGACTACTTTTACGATATACTCCTCTAACATAATCTAATGTTTTGCTGTAAAGCCTTTTTGAAATCGGACAACGTGGTTCGATTCAGGAGAGGTGTATCTATAAAACGATATGACATAGTCCTATATTTGAAAAAAATATATATTAAATTTCGTTATGCTAATGTCAATAGGAGTTTTTTGCTGGATGTCCGTCCCGCTTACGGGACGAGACCGTCAAGAGGCTAGCTAGACACACTGCTCGCTTAACTCGGAAGGAAGCCACACCAATGTGTCGGAGGAAACACAGTCCAGCTGGCGACCGAAGTCAGCTTGGGTTAGGGTTAGGGTTAGCTAGAGCACATTGGGACAAGGAAATCCCGGCCGGCCAAACCCTCCCTTAACCCAGACGACGAGAAAATTGTGCGCCGCCTCATTGGTCCCCCGGTCACGGGCGGCTGTGACACAGCCTGGGATCAAACCCAGGTCTGTAGTGACGCCTCAAGCACTGCGATGCAGTGCCTTAGACCGCTGCGCCACTCGTGGGGCCCCAAGTCAGATGGTTTTAGAGGAATGATTCCATAAAAAAATGTCAAAATAACTGCCAACATTCCATTTAAACAAACAATGCAGCCAATAACAACATTAGCCAGATAAAAACTATAATAATATATATAATAATTAAATAAATATATATACATATATTGTGGCAAACCTCTTCAAAGCTAGCAGCGTTTGTCACAAATTAAGTGGGAAACTGTCACCAAAGTCAGCCCAGAATTAAAGTTATTTTGAACATGACAGTACTTGTATGTTTGTTTCTCTGTCCTGGTCCACCCAGGCCACAGGTAAGGTCAAGGATAGCAGGGTTCGGTACACAAATCTGGTTCTCGGTAGGTCCAGGTCCAGTCCAGCTCGTACACGGTAAATCCAGCCAAATTGACAATAGAAATAGGCAGGTGAATATCACTCCTTAGAGAAAGCACTTGAGGGTACTCGTAAAACGAATGAACCCACTTGATGGAAATCCACAGTGCCCTTTCCCTTTCAGCGTGTGTGTGTGTGTGTGTGTGTGTGTGTGTGCCTGGAACGGTAGGATCTCCATTAGCCGTAGGTTATGTTATGACTGTGACACTTATAATAATATTTTGAAGATAAATACACAACGCTAAGGACGAGAGGTAAAAGTACTAAAAGTCAATAGAGTAGTAACGGTCAATAGGGAATTATCAATGGAAATAGTTGGTTTTTAGTTCAACCTCTGTTAGGAATGTCAGTTCTGAACTTATGGTGTTGCATGTTCTCATTGGTCCAACCTGAAATAAGATACAGTTTTATTGCAAGGAATTCTAATTGGTCAACCACAGGCAGAGAGAAGCACTTAGAGAGCATCACTGAGGACAGGGGAGAATGACCATCTGCCTCCCCGTATGATTTGTCCTCTTCGAATAAACCTATTTTTCTCCCCCTGATTTGCTTTGCGGTCTGTGTTATTAAATAATAACATCAACTGCTAACACACTGATCAGAGGTAAGGTTCATGGAGAAGATGAAAACACCACCTCATCATCACTGCTATTCCTATTTGCATTCATGGAATTGTCATATGAGTATCACCATGGAGAACTAGCTAGCTACAGTTTTTGTGCTCTAATTATTAAAAGTCCAGCTAGTGCTTAGGTGAAGCAGAACTGCTTTAAGATTCAGCACACGCAGCATTACAGATGAACTAACTGTGCCCAGCTGTGGATGTGTCCCAAATTGCATCCTATTCTTTATATAGTGCATTATTTTTGATCAGGGCCCATAGGGTTCTGGTCAAAAGTAGTGCACTATCTAGGAATAGGGTGCAATCTGGGATGCAACCTGTGTGATTCTCCATGCACCCTTTAGGAATGCATGGATTATTGATGAGCCGGTAAATATTTGTAATTACTGCGGTTCAGGTCTGCTAATGATTTTCAGATACACGCTTCTCCGCTCCTGCAGGTTCAGGCTTTTACCTTTAACCTTTTATTAAATATGTGCTCCCCAGTGGAGTGGAGTAATTTGCATTGGCAAATATTAGACTCAGTCAAACAAAGCTCAGTGTTCTGTTGTTATCATTATGATTGGGTTTACTTGAACTGTTCAGACTGCAAGTTGATTATGACCTGATATTCTAGTAATGTGATTTACATAAAGAAAAGGAAGCATTATTAACTTCAATGCCCTTTCATCATTGGTGGCAGTCCTGAGAGAGAATGTATGAATGACAGAAATAATTCCGACCTAGCCTACCAACAGCTAATTCTGAATAAACAGTGATCATCCCCTTGAAAGGCAAACTTATTGCACACTTTACATTGCAATGGAAAATACTCAACACATGAAGCAATATAAAGATGCAATTGACATAAGCATTCCTGTTTCTGGTAAGGTTAGTAAAAACCTAGACAGGAGAAACCACATGACAAGAGACCTGTGCAAAAGGAGTGAATTTCCAGGACACCTAGGATCGAACAATAGAGATTCAATTGCTAAACATTTCTATATAAATGATATGGCTAGCAGGCATTTCTTATTTATGAAACAGAGTATTGTAGCGAATTGGAGGGGTGGCCCCAACAGGGTCTCAACCAACGATTTACTGTGAGCTCCAAAAGTAATGGGATAGTGACACATTTTGTTGTTTTGGCTCTGTACTCCAGCACTTAGAATTTGAAATAAATGTTCTTAATTTGAAGGTATTTTCATCTGGGTGAAGCGTTTAGAAATTACAGCACTTTTTGGACATTGTCCCCCCCATTTTAGGGGGACCAAAAGTATTAGGACAAATTCCCTTATATGTGTATTAAAGAAGTAAAAAGTTATGTATTTGGTGCCATATTCATAGCACGTAATGATTACATCAAGCTTGTGACTTTACAAATTTGTTGGGATGCATTTGCTGTTAGTTTTGGCTGTGTTTCAGATTATTTTGTGCCTATTACTGCAACCTTAAACGTTCTAAATTATGTCACCAATGCCCTTCATCCTAAGCAATGTTGTGCTGCTATTTTATTGACTTAGCCAAAGCTTTTGATATGGTAGACCATTCCGTTCTTGTGGGTCAGCTAAGGAGTATTGGTGTTTCTGAGGGGTCTTTGGCCTGGTTTGCTAACTACCTCGTTCAAAGAGTGCAGTGTGTAAAGTCAGAACATCTGCTGTCTCAGACACTTGCTGTCACCATGGGAGTACCCCAAGGCTCCATCCTAGGCCCCACGCTCTTCTCAATTTACATCAACAACATAGCTCAGGCAGTAGGAAGCTCTCTCATCCACTTATATGCAGATGATACAGGTTTATACTCAGCTGGCCCCTCCCGGATTTTGTGTTAAACGCTCTACAACAAAGCTTTCTTAGTGTCCAACAAGCTTTCTCTGCCCTTAACCTCGTTCTGAACACCTCTAAAACAAAGGTCATGTGGTTCGGTAGAAGAATGTAATATATAGATCGGCATGTAAGGGTGCACTCTAGTGGCTAGATGTTCTTACCATTTGGCCATCAGATTTGCTACCAATGCTCCTTCTAGGACACAGCACTGCACTCTTTACTCCTCTGTAAACTGTCCATCTCTGTATACCTGACGCAAGACCCACTGGTTGATGCTTATTTATAAAACCCTCATAAATCTCACTCCCCCTTATCTGAGATACCTACTGCAACCCTCATCCTCCACATACAACACCTGTTCTGGCAGTCATAAAACCCTCATAGACCCCACTCCCCCCTATCTGAGATACCTACTGGAATCCTCATCCAACACCCCATTCTGTCAGTCACATTCTGTTAAAGGTTTCCAAAGCACACACACCCTGGGTCGCTCCTCTTTTCAGTTCGCTGCAGCTAGCGACTGGAACAAGATGGAAAAAAACACTCAAACTGGACAGTTTTATCTCCATCTCTCCATTTAAAGACTCAATCATGGACACTCTTACTGACACTTGTGGCTGCTTCGTGTGATGTACTGTTGTCTCTATCTTGTTGCCCTTTGTGCTGTTGTCTGTGCGCAACAATGTTTGTGCTGCTGCCATGTTGTGTTGCTACCATGCTGTGTTGTCTCTTTATGTGGTGGTGTCTCTCTTGTTTTGTCCTATATTTTTAATCCCTACTCCCGTCCCTGCAGGAGGCCTTTTGCCTCTTGGTAAGCAGTCATTGTAAATAAGAATCTGTTCTTAATTGACTTGCCTAGTTAAATAAAGGTGAAATAAAAATAAAAGAAATAGAAATGAATCATAAATAATGTATTGTGTCATCTTAGAGTCACTTTTATTGTAAATAAGAATATGTTTTAAACACTTAATGTGGATGCTACCATGATTATGGATAATCCTGAGTGAATCGTGAATAATGATGAGAGAGAAAGTTAAAGACGCATATCCCCAAGACATGCTAACCTTTCTCCATTACAATAACAGGAGAGTTGAGCATTTTTTTCGGGGGGGTGGGGGGTATGATATTTGTGTGTCTAATTTTCTTACTCATCATTATTCACAATTCATTCAGATTTTCCGTAATCATGGTAGGATCCACATTAATGTAAAGTGTTTAGAAACATATTATATTCGTATTTACAATAATCTGAAACACAACCAAAACAAACAGCAAATGCATCCAACAAATGTTAGTCACATGCTTGATGTAGTCATTGCGTGCTATGAATATGGGACCTACTTTAATACACATATACCGTAAGTGAATTTGTCCCAATACTTTTGGTCCCTTAAAATGGGGGGACTATATAGAAAAGGTGCTGTAATTTTTAAACGATTCACCCGATATGGATGAAAATACCCTCAAAGTAAAGCTGACAGTCTGCACTTTAACTTCATAGTCATGATATAATTTCAAATCCAGAGTGCTGGAGCACAGAGCCAAAACAACACGTTTCACTGACCACGTGTCACTGACGCAGTTTTCTGGAAAGTAGCACATATCCCGCTTAAGGTCTTATTTGGGATTAACTGTTTACATGCACCTTTGATATCCTGCTCCCAAGTATCCCTGTAATAAACAGAATATTCCTAATTTAAGTTCATATGGGTTAGATGGAATAGTAACTGAAATATGGACACTGACTGTAGGCCTATAACCTCTCACATGTAACATAATATAATATTAAGTCCTGCAGAATTATGCATTTCTTGCAGTAAAATGTTATACAACAAATGTTAATTTTGTCTCAGAAACAGTGGAGAAATATGATTTCTCTTTCAGCATCTCTTGAGAAAATGCAAATGTGCGTGTAATGCGTTATCTTTGACACTTATGCAAGCAGACAGTATTTCAACCACGTAAAATATGCACTTAAGACGAACTGAAGTCTTATCAGAAGTGTTTCACTGTTTTCTCAACTCTTCATTGCCTTAAAACTGGTCAAACTGATGACATTTGGACATTTTGCACAGGTACAATCTTTCCTCTGTTTTGGAGTTATTGCAGTTTCTCCCGGGTCCCCGAATGAAGCACACAGCTTGACTAGTGTCAACTAGATTACTAATGCATTCATTCTGTTTTCAATAAACATTTGGAGACAAAATATAGTTTACATGTTAACCGTCTAAGCCAACCCTGTCTGTTTTGCCCCATAGTTACTCATGCATCGGTTTTGTTGCTAAATAACCAACGCACCTGTAGTGCTATGGAAAAAACCCAAAACGTGCACCCCTGGGAGACCCCAGGACCGAGTCTGGGTAACCCTACTATGGTGCTTCTTCTGAGGAGTACCAATAGGGCCTACCGGGGGCTTCAAAGCCTCTCATTGGCCAATACATAGCATCAGCAATCTAGTGTTTATATACATCATTGGTCTCAAACCCGGGTCCAACGACTGTCAAGTTAACTGATAAAGAGGTCGCTAGGTTAACATCGCTACATTAACATCTTCCTTCGGGAGAGCGTGTCAACATGCTTTTATAAACCAAGCCCCTTATGTGTACATGCCTCTCTGACGGAGTCACGGCACCAATGTGGCGAATTTGAGGGGGAAGCCCGGTAGCACCGACCGGGACTCAAGTCCAGGTCCAGCGACTGTCAAGCCAACACCTTAACCGTTCTGTCACGAAGTGCAAACCTCTTGACGAGGTCGCTAGGTATTTGGTTATGGTACTGTGTTTTACTTGACTAGCGGTAGCTTAGCAAGTTGCAAGCACCATGCTCTACCAACTGAGTATCAGAAAAAGAGAATAAGCACATTTGAAACAAGTTTCTCATCACTCCCTCACTTTAAACAAAACCACCCAATATCCCCAGAGTGCACTGATCCTCATGTGGCCATTTCAGCATGGAGGGACCTCCCTGAATCCTTCTCTTCCCTCTCTCTCGGTTCCAGCAGGCCAGGCTGTGGGTCCTGTAGCTACATGGTGACGATGATGGATGTCTGCTGCACTGACAACTTGATGAATGGCCAGTGGTCCAGGGGAATGTTTTGCGGTGAAAGACTGTCAGGTGAGAGCAAGGCAATGCTGTCATTCACACGGACTAAGTAAATGGGGAGGGACAGTGGCACGGAGAGATGTGGTCTCTCTATAGCTCTTGTTTATGTAAAGCGGATTCACTTGTGATTGGCAGTAAACTTTTAAAAGCATTTATCTTAACCTTGTTGTTGAGAACATCAAACGTATTTTATTAAGCACTTTTTACATCAGCAGTTGGCACAAAGTACTTTACAGATACTCAGCCTAAAACCCCAAAGAGTAAAGACTGCACTGGGTAGAGATTTAGAAGTACATGCAGCCATTAAGGTCAGATCATTTTTGAAGACGTTCAAATAATAACCATGGTGGCTATAGAAGGTGCAACAGCTCAACACGCCAGGAGTCAACAGCGGTTGTCCTTTCACAGTTAGGCATGGTCTCTTCATTGATTTTTGGAGCCGAGTTTTCACCAGATGAGGGTAGAGAGAAATTAACGTCTATTGAAGACTAAGTAAGTTTAACAATGATGGGAGTTTGGCTGTAAATCAATGTACTGGATCTAGGCAGGCTGCAACCCCCTGGGCTCGATATTTGAAAACCTCTTATTCCTGTATAGACAGCCAACGGTCGATTCAACTAGAAACACTGATCAATTTGGGATACATTTCGACCCATTCAACATGGTGACTGGATCTGAAAGCCATTTCAATCCACCTCGGTTTCTCCCACTCAGCTTCTCCCATTGATAGTAATACACCTTTTCATTCAGCTTTTCCCATTGATAGTGTAGACTGGAGCAATAAAGGATGAACACTCAGTTCTGACATAATGAAACTCTGAGATGGGCACGCAAAACTATAATTTTCCAATTTCTATCAGAAAACAAAGGGGGAAGCAGTTATAGTGGCCGTTGACTGGCAGCTTTATAGCACTCCAAACAAAATGAGAGTATGGATCTTTCAGCTGAGGGTGTAAATCATTTTGATTACTGCGTTGAGAGAAAGAAGCAGGATAAAATCTTTATTTTGCCAGATAGAGCAGATCTTCCAGGGTCTATTTATTTATTTGACTTCTATTATTCAGACCAATTTGTCCACACGTCTCTGTGTATTGAATAGTCTTCCAGGCAATTAATTTTCCAAACCTCATGCATGCATAGCCGCAAAGGCAGAGACCTTTTTGTTTAGGATCAATGTCTAATAATTCCAGAGATGCAAAAATATAAAATGAAAGGGAAAAAGATCCAAGCAACAGTTAACAGGATGGTATATAGAGTATCTTGCCAGCACAAATGGACTAACCCACTGAGCACAGACATCAATTCAACATGACGTGGAAACAACGTTGATTCAACCAATGTGTGCCCAGTGGGAAGTGGGTAGTTGTGTCTTCCTGCCTGATACTAACAGCTATATCAATCATTTAAAGTCTGGACATAACAGTTCAATGTTATGATGTACAGTGCCTTCAGAAAGTATTCACACCCCTTGACTTTGTCTACATGTTATTGTGTTAGTCTGAATTGAAACTAGATTAAATTTAGATTTTTTTGTCAATGTCCTACACACACACACACAATTTCAAAGTGTATTTATGCTTTTCAAAATGTTTACAAATTAATTCTAGATGAAAAGCTGAAATGTCAATACATTTTTAAACTTTGTTTCCATTCAACATGCCATACAAATAAAGACATTTTAATTAATTATATGAAGAGCATCTTGGTCCTCCTTTCTTTTTGATGACCAATTTACCCGTTTTACCAAATAACACCTGTCTACCAAAATCTACTATTGTGTACCTTAGCAGCGCTTCCCTTTCCTACAAGTATTCAACCCCTTTGTTATGGTGAGTTTAAAACAGTTAGAGTTGAATGGCTGTGACAGGAGAAATCTGAGGATGGATCAACAACATAGTAGTTACTCCACAATACTAAGCTAAATGACAGAGTGAAAAGAAGGAAGCCTGTACAGAATAAAAATATTCTAAAATATGTATCCTGTTTGTAATTAAGCACTAAAGTAAAACTACAAAAAACATTTGGCAAAGACATTAACTTTATGTCCTGAATAAAAAGCATTATGTTTGGAGCAAATCCAAGTCAAAACATTGAGTACCACTCTTCATATTTTCAAGCATTGTGGTTGTTGCATCACGTTACGGGTATGCTTGTCATCGGCAAGGACTAGGGAGTTTTTTTTGGTTGATTAAAAGAAATGGAATAACACTAAACAGTCAAAATCCTAGAGGAAAACCTGGTTCAGTCTGATTTGCAGACAGATTCACCTTTCAGCACGACAATAGCCTAAAACACAAGGCCAAATACACACTAGAGTTGCTTACTAAGATGACATTGCCGAGTGGCCTAGCTAAAGTTGACTTAAATCAGTATGAAAATCTATGGCAAGACCCAAAAATCATTATCTAGCAATGATCAACCACCAACTTAACAAAGCTTGAAGAATTTTAAAATGAATGTTCAAATATTGTACAATCCAGGTGTGCACATCTCTTACAGACTTACAAAGACTGACAGATGTAATCGCTGCCAAAGGTGATTACAACATGTATTGACCCAGAGGTGTGAATACTTATGTAAATTAGATCTGTTTTTCATTTAATAAACTTCAACATTTCTAAAAACATGTTTTCACTTTGTCATTATGGGGTATTGTGTGTAGATGGCTGAGAAATACATCTATTTAATCTATTTTGAATTCAGGCTGGAATAAATTAATGGGTCTGAATACTTTCTGAAGGCACTGTATAGCATAGCATAGCTACTGAATACTGGAAGCAATTGACCGTAGACCGTATGGTTTAATTTTGAGTATTGTGTCTTTATTCTGAGTAAAATGTATCTGCTTGTGTAACTGTTGTGAGAGAATGCTGGAAAGAAAACAAAAAATCCAAGACAGCAGTAAACACTTTGCATGAAAAGCAGAGGTCTGGGAAGATCAAGAATATGCAGAGAACAGTTGGAGGACAAGAAGATGGGACCCATTTGTTCACAGTGCAGCTCTCAGACAGAACCCAATTACCTGGAAGGAAATCTGTTTTTGTTAAGGAGACCTAATATCATTCCAGACAGTCCTTGGGTTGCATTAACACTCTGTCTTATCGCTTATCCTCTAGTTCCATTTCCTTGTACCTTTTGCAACCCTCCTTTCAACACAAAGGATTGTGACCAGCCAGGAGAAAATGGCCCGCTCCCTCCAAAATCTTCCCAAGTGAAATTATGATTGAGTGGAGTATCTAGTCCTGCTCTCTCAGGCATTATTCAGCTGGACTGGCTACTGCAGTCGTACATTGTATGCACCTACCAAGCAGTATTTTATCCAAGTAGCCATGCATAGTCTTAGTTTAACTTTAGCTTATTTGAGTCTAGCTTTTTAGACTCGGTTATTAGTCTAGTTTCCAAGTCCTGTCGTCAAGTTTGACATAAGAACTCTCATAGTAACACCTTATGGTCTGATGAGAAGGAGGCTTTTACTAACAACACATGGACATTCTCCTCCAGTCATCTCTCACAATAAACTCCTGGGTGTCAGTTTTGCTGAGCACTGCTACAGGTCTATTTGTCTTTAATCCTGGATGATGGAGAACCAGGCCAGACCCCAGACAGAGGTCCAAATGTGTGGGTTAAAAACAGCTTTCACTTGTCTGGGTCCAATATCTGTTTGTGCAGTCTTGCCAACTTCTTGTGGAATTGTAATGCCAAAAGTTGTTTGGGAAACACAGATCTGGGACCCAGGCTAAGCTTTCACAGGTTACGCCAATCAAGTCGCTGACCTCGAGGTCAAACAATTTATTATATTTCTACTTATTGCATGGCGGTGACAGTCTTATACTGTTGTGTAAACTCAGCAAAAAAGAAACATCCCTTTTTTGGGATCCTGTCTTTCAAAGATAATTCGTAAAAATCCAAGTAACTTCACAGATCTTCATTGTAATGGGTTTAAACACTATTTCCCATGCTTGTTCAAAGAACCATAAACAATTAATGAACGTGCACCTGTGGAACAGTCGTTAGTGTCTTAACAGCTTACAGACGGTAGGCAATTAAGGTCACAGTTATGAAAACTTAGGACACAAGAGACCTTTCTACTGACTGAAAAACACAAAAAAGGGCCCCTGCTCATCTACGTGAACATGCCTTAGGCATGCTGCAAGGAGGCATGAGGACTGCAGATTTGGCCAGGGCAATAAATTGCAATGTCCGTACTGTGAGACATCTAAGACAGCGCTACAGGGAGACAGGACGGACAGCTGATCATCCTCACAGTGGCAGACCACGTGTAACACCTGCACAGGATCGGTACATCCGAACATCACACCTGCGGGACAGGTACAGGATGGCAACATCTGCCCGAGTTACACCAGGAACGCACAATCCCTCCATCAGTGCTCAGACTGTCCGCAATAGGCTGAGAGAGGCTGGACTGAGGGCTTGAGGACCTGCCGTCGCTGGACCAGACAGGACTGGCAAAAAGTGCTCTTCACTGACGATTCGTAATTTTGTCTCACCAGGGGTGATGGTCGGAGTCGCGTTTATCGTCGAAGGAATGAGCTTTACACCGAGGCCTGTACTCTGGAGCGGGATCGATTTGGAGGTGGAGGGTCCGTCATGGTCTGGAGCGGTGTGTCACAGCATCATCGGACTGAGCTTGTCATCATTGCAGGCAATCTCAACGCTGTGCGTTACAGGGAAGACATCATCCTCCCTCATGTGGTACCATTTGTGCATGCTTATCCTGACATGACCCTCCAGCATGACAATGCCACCAGCCATACTGCTCGCTCTGTGCGTGATTTCCTGCAAGACAGGAATGTCAGTGTTCTGCCATGGCCAGCGAAGAGCCCGGATCTCAATCTGATTGACCACGTCTGGGACGTTGGATCGGAGGGTGAGGGCTAGGGCCATTCCCACCAGAAATGTCCGGGAACTTGCAGGTGCCTTGGTGGAAGAGTGGGGTAACATCTCACAGCAAAAACTGGCAAATCTGGTGCAGTCCATAAGGACTGCACTAAATGCAGCTGGTGGCCACACCAGATATTGACTGTTACTTTTGACCCCCCCCTTTGTTTAGGGACACATTACTCAATTTCTGTTAGTCACGTCTGTGGAACTTGTTCAGTTTGTGTGTCAGTTGTTGAATCTTATGTGCATACAAATATTTACACGTTAAGTTTGCTGAAAATAAACAGTTGACAGTGAGAGAACGTTTATATTTGTCCACCCATGCTCTGGCTGAGTTTGTAAGTAACTAAACAAAAGAGCTCAGCTGCAATCGGTATGAAGGATCTGACAGGACATATGAACATACTGGAACAAAAGGTTGGACACAAAATCCCAAGTTCTCACCATCTTTGGCTCTGATTTGATGCTACATGGTATTCTTCACTCTGTTTATTGGCTCAGTTTCAAATAATCTAAGTAAACTATTACTTCGTTATTGTGTTAGTGAAAATTTAAGATTTTGACAAGAATATAAATCATTGAGAATGAGAAAGGCCATCGAGAACATGTCTTGGAAATGTTTGAGTTTTTATTTTTTGCAAGGTCCTCATTCAAAGGTGCAAAACTGTACATATGGCTGGGCACAGAAAATCAACAACTTGCAACAATGACTTCTTGGCATAGGTGTGACAGTTTACACACAATACGAAGTGCTTTGGGATAAGACAAAGGTTGTCTTTATGATAAGTTTATGTAAAGTCTTCAACCATTTGCTAGAACTGAGGAGGCCATGTACTGAAGAAACAAAAGTGAAAGTAGACAAAGAAAACTATCAACAGAAAGATAACGGAACATCTAAAACAGCAGTAAAGCATTATTCCAACATTCTGTGATGATGCAGTTAGTTTTGCATGTTGCAGAAATGTAATGGTAACATTGACTAGAGATATTGTTCTTTGTCAGTCAGCAGTCCATTCCAGACTGACCTAATTTGGAAGTAGCCCATTTAGAATACCAAACAATGTATTAGTCAGTTCATTAACCCCCATATGGACCACGTTTTATTTAATACTTCCTGCCATGAGTCGGTATAGGAAATGTAAATGGGACCATTTTAATCTATACATTTCATTTTTCATACAAGACAAATGTAAACAGTTTTAAATGTGGCAACTCTAGAGCTCAAAACCATTCAACTGCAATACAAACAAGCTAGTTCCCTTTAAATTGTGTTTTTGCTATCCCTGAGAACCTTATTCAATAATGAAAGGAACCAAACTCCTGAATAATAAAACAAGTTCAGCTACAGATAGGCCTTTAAATATTTATAGTGGCTTAAGCAGGGAAGTTGAAAACACACAGCATTAAAGTTGCCACAAAGATAATGGTAATGGCTCCGGTATATATGATACTGCCAAGCTCGGGGAGTGTGTGTGCGCACCAAATGCTTTATTTAATACTTCCTGAACATTTTTGGCACAGGAAATGTAAACTTGACCATTTTAAATCTATAAAATTGTTATTTTTCATACAAGACAAATGTAAACAGTAATTTTTATTTGGCAACGCTAGAGATCAAAACCCATTCAACTGCAATACAAACAAGCTAGTTCCCTTTAATTATGTTTTCACTATCCCTGAGAACCTTATTCAATAATGAAAGGAACCAAACTCCTGAATAATAAAACAAGTTCAGCTACAGATAGGCCTTTAAATATTTATAGTGGCTTAAGCAGGGGAGTTGAAAACACACAGCATTAAAGTTGCCACGAAGGTAATGGTTCCGGTATTGATGATACTGCCAAGTGTTAAGGGGGTCCGTCGACTTTCTCACACATCTCTGCGCTATTGTGAAATCTGAAGTCATCCAGTTGGATGTGCTGGGACATAAGGGATAACATTTCCCAGACGAGGGCACAGAGACAGTCATACACAGAGGCAATCTGCTCTTGGATCATGGAACTGAGATCCTGGATCTTCTAGAGCAGGGTTATTAAAATGTTATCCTACGAGGTCCGGCTTCTGCTGGTTCTCTGTTCTACCTGATAATTAATTGCCCCCACCTGGTGTCCCAGGTCTAAAGCAGTCCCAAGAATGGAAAAAAAGCAGTGGAACTGGCTGAGGTCCAGATTTGAATTTGAGGGTTCTAGAGTAATCATAATCCCATATGCCTACTGATATTGAGTTGAATGGTTCTGACTGCTACCCAGACAAAAGGTGGAAGGGATGGACTGGGACAGTGTCTTGTTCCTGTAAACATTTTAAGAATGGAGGAAAAAGTTATGTTCAATAGGAGACGGCACATTAAAACCTATTTTTTCCAAAGCCTTTGTTTTTAATGGAATACACTAGAGGAATGCAGGACTATTGTAAAGAGGTGACACTAGGCATATCACTACAACAGGAGGCTTCTGGAAATCATTGATGTCTGGAAATGAATGTACAGTAACATAAATTAGAATTATTTTGGGAATTTTATGTTCCTGTCTGATTTGATTTATTTCTCCCATGGTTGACTTGGAAACACGTGGAGGAATGGAAGCACCAGGCCTCAATCCACCACCACAAGAGCTTTGCTATGTTTTAGCGCCTAGAATCATTCACCACTATCTGATTCAGATGAGTGATTAACTTCCGTACAGATATTTAAGGCCACAGTTCAGCTAATAGATCATTGTCCTCCTGAAACAAACCAAGACCTAACATGAGACAGGTCTGTACAAAAACATTGAAACCGTAATATTGGAACAAACAGTTGTATGCTTAGATGAAGATCGTAATCCTCTTCAGGGCAATGAACAGGGGTGGCTAGGACAGCAGTGTAATGATTCTTATAGCTGGCTATAGGTGGAACATGCAACCACAGCTCAGCTAGCCCACCAAATCACACAGATTCTCAGGAGTGGGAAGGGAGGGTCTGGTATTGCATAGATACAGTAAGGCAGTGTTTCCCAAACTCGGTCCTTGGGACCCCAAGGTGTGCAGTTTAGTTTTTGCTTAAAACTACACAGCTGATTCAAATGATCAAAGCTTGATGATTGATTGATTATTTGAATCAGCTGTGTAGTGCTAGCGCAAAAACAAAACGTGCACACCTTGGAGTCCCGAGTTTGGGATACCCTGCAGTAAGGTGTAGCTTTCCACAAATGCAGTCACAGTATTTGGGCCAAATTTCCCTGTTTTCTTGTTCTTCTGTTTTTTATCATTCTATCAAAATATTAATAAAAATAAAGTGGCCACTGGCATTACAAACATGATCGATAAAAAAAAAAAAATTGTTCTGAGAGAGGCTATATGGACATGCCTGGTGCCCAAAATGTATGACGTATGTGGTGCAACGAGAGTTGTGTGGACGAATGGATTCAGTTCAGTCAGTCGTACTAGTGAGCCCTCCCCAGCTAACTAGTTTATGCTTGCGTCTAGAAACTTCAACGAGAATTTGAAACTTGTCTCCCGAATTTGAGACTTGGGGAGAGTTCAGAATCACTTTTTATCAAAGTAATTGTTTTTAAATCAGAGTAACAACGTAGACATTAATGCCGTAATTGTACATTTTCTGTGAACATCACTACAATAAATGTGCTTTAGTGTAACCGATATCAGAACAAGATGACAGCTATCTAGCTACTTCCCTCTCCTTACTGTAAGACAGAGGTGCTCAGCAAGCGGGAGCGAAGTACACACTGGGTGTGGTCGTGTTGCCGGCTTGCAGCCCAAACGCTCCCATTGAGCAGTAGACTATATCATGGTGACATCCAGATGGTAACTACCAAATCAGGGGTTGGAACCTGTTTAGGCAACAGAAGCAAAAATCTGAAAAGGACAACAAAAATGGAGGAACAGAACCAAGAACGAAAGTGATCTGTACTGTTCCGTAACAGAACCGTTATTTTTAAAAGCATGGGAACCGGTTAATAGTGGCATTTTATGCTCCAGGTATTTTTTCCCAGTCCCACAAAAAAACTGAACAAAGCGCCTATGCAAAGCCCTCACTGTCACTCAGAAATGATTCCAGTGTCTGCCTGCTGAAAATCTTTGCCAGTGTTTGTAGGCTACCTGCCCCTCCCTCCAAAGAATGCATAGTTTACTGTAGCCTACTGACGTTACAGGCATGATTCAGAAATTAGGGAGAGATTTTTTAAATTAGAGAACAATGGATGAACTTTTTCAATGCTACTTAAGAATACTCTAGTTCACGTTTCACATTGCATTTATTAACTACAAAAAGACGTGCTTTAATTTTAATTCTGGTGCCGCTCTCCACACACAAGCTTGTTAGCTAGGTAGCTTGTTAGCTAGCTCTGGTCTAGCTCTCAAACTCTAGACGGCATTATGTGTAATGTAATGAAACAGAGTCATGATCAAGGGCTAGCTCTGGTCCAACGTTAGTTAAGCCAACTCTCTGAAGTTCAAAGACTTTCAGAGATCCTTCATAGAAGCCGCTCCTCCGTATTCAGATAATGCATGTCATAACAATAAGATGCCCATGTCACACCCTACACTTGTCTGTCCAAAGCAGGTACATAGCTTGCCTGCGCCATTCTGCTTTATCCATTGGTGAAGTAACTTAATGTTGAGCTAAATGTAAAAAAAAAGAAAAGAAACCTCTACTTTTTTGGGGTTCGAACCGATTCAGAACTTTCTTTTGCTGGTCGGAACAGTGGAATGGAATTAAATAATAGTTCTGTTCAGAAATAAATTATTTTGGTTCCAATCTCTGCTACCAATATTACAAGTTATTTGTCGTGTAGGCTGCTATCCTACTCAAGTGGGATGGAACAAATTGGCTACATTAGCTGATACAGCATATGATACAACTGCCGGTGAAGCAACTGCTGCTCAGTGGGAAGCACCTCGACACAACATGGTTGCACTGGTCATTCACACAGGCTTGTCATTACGTTAGCTAATAGGCATGTCATGGTAACATCCAGATGGTGACCAATACTACAAGTTACTTCTCCCTCACCCATCGAATTAAAGATCACTTTCTGTTAAATTTTAACTAGCGCCATGCTGCTGTTGCCAGCATGAACTAGCTAGCTGGGAAGGGCTCATCAGGACGACTGACTGAACAGAATCCATTCGTCTTCGACTCTCAGCTGCACAACATGTCATCAAGTTGTGTACCCGGCGTGTTCATTTAGCATCTCCACTGAAACTCCGAGGTTCTCCAGTCTCCTCTCTGTGATTTCACGTCATGACGACACCACGTGATGTCAGTGCTAAGAGGCCCCTGCCACGGTCACAGTGCAACGACAGGCTCCTCCCTCTCCACACCCTGCCTTAAAGCTCCTCTTTCCTCTTGCCCTGGTCCCGCCCCCGCAAGCTGCGCATGAAACCTATAAACCCTGCCTCCTAGGGAGAGGAAGAGAGAAGAAGCCTGTGATAAAAATGTAAGAACTTTGTATAGGTTAACGGTGTAAATACAGTATAAGGCACAGTATATAAATAGTGAAAGATTCCATCTTCAACAGTAACAAGGATACAGTGCATAAATGAACATTCACTCTTTTAACAGGGCACTAAGACTAAACATCAGTGTCACTTACCCCTCGGTCTCCGTTGTATTTTTCTGCAAACTTGCCGTAGTTGTAGTAGTTGAAGGTGGGGTAGCCTTCCACACTCTCCTGTTTGCACAGCTCCTGGTTCTGTCCTTTAGTGCAGTCCACAGCAGCATAGGCTATCTGGGGTATAAAGCAGGTAGAAGCTTAGCTTCAACATGATATGGTCATACACAGAAAGCAATATGTAACAGCAACCACAACTAACTTGCAAAATGGTCAGCTACAGAATAACCAAAATGTGTGCATGTTGCAGAATACTGTAAAGTTATACTTTAAAATGTCCACCTTGTTGTGCAAATGCTTTCAACAAGGCTACTTTGGAACTGACTGAGCTGTTCTGCGTCCAAATTGATTCCCTCCACATTCCCAAACTGAGCCTGCCAGGTTCTCGGTTAGATGAAGCTCAGTTGCCCCTATCCCTCCCATTGATTTTGAGCTAGCTGTGGTGTAAGTTTGTAGTGGCTGTTTAAAGCTGGAATCCTTAGTGGTGAAACTGCCATGTCTGTTTGGAACTAAAACAAATAAGTTACTGCAAACAGTTTTTCCCCTCTGATATCACGGCACGGTTATTCAAATATCCGAACGTACATTAATATTCGATTACTTGGGAGAGTATTCATTTGAGAAAAAAAAAGCCTATTTTTTTTTTAAGGCTTTGTCACGCATACTCCTGCTTCCTCCCTCCAGCGCTCGACGTCACCAGTCTACTAACCACCGGTCCTGGCAACCCACATTACGCACACCTGGACTTCACCCTGATTACACTCCCTTTATTTAGTTCAGTAGTATTAGTCATTGTTTTCTCATGTCCAGAACGCTTCATGTTTGTTCATCTGTATTGGTTCATTATTAAACTCACCTTGTCAAATCAAATTTTATTTGTCACATGCGCCGAATACAACAATGCACCTTACCATGAAATTATTACTTCTGCACCGGCTTCCTGACTCCCGGCATACATGTTACAGGCTTTGTCTAAAATTGTATGAAATGATCTGTGACAGAGTTTGAATGTAATGGTCTGTCATTAAAACAGTTATGAGTGCACCCTATAAAAAAGATGCACTGGTAGCCTAGACACGTTTCACACGTGTAGCTTGTTGTCGGTCAAATCAAAAAGGCGCTACAGTCAGAGGCTCCATGTGTAACAAGTGGGAGGATTCTAATCAATGCAAAATGGAATTAAAGTTAGAATTAAGCTTGTAGCCTACTCCAAAATTTTGCAATTATCAACCAACAGGTAGGCTGTTTCGTATGAATTAAATTGTTGTAGACATTCGATGGGGAGAGCAGCAAAATAGCCTTGCTGCTTTAGCTAGCTAGCTGGATAACTTAGCTGGCTACTGTACAACAATTTGATGCAGTCAAGTCCAGCACCACCAGATGGTATGATAGAAAAATGTGTTGCTGCCATAGATTAACTTGCGACGGCCGGCCGCCCAACAACCTGCCCGCTTGACCCTATCCCCTCCGCTCTGCTCCAGACCATTTCCGGAGACCTTCTCCCCTACCTCACCTCACTCATCCTTGACTGCTGGCTACATCCCTTCCGTCTTCAAGAGAGCGAGAGTTGCACCCCTTCTCAAAAAACCTACACTCGATCCCTCCGATGTCAACAACTACAGACCAGTATTCCTTTTCTCTCCAAAACTCTTGAGCGTGCCGTCCTTGGCCAGCTCTCTTGCTATCTCTCTCAGAATGACCTTCTTGAGCCAAATCAGTCAGGTTTCAAGACTGGCCATTCAACTGAGACCGCTCTTCTGTGTCACGGAGGCTCTCCGCTAAAGCTAACTCTCTCCTCAGCTCTCATCCTTCTAGACCCATCTGCTGCCTTTGATACTGTGAACCATCAGAGCCTCCTCTCCACCCTCTCCGAGTTGGGCATCTCCGGCGTGGCTCACTCTTGGATTGCGTCCTACCTGACAGATCGCTCCTACCAGGTGGCGTGGCAAGAATCCGTCTCCGCACCACATGCTCTCACCACTGGTGTCCCCCAGGGTTCAGTTCTAGGCCCTCTCCTATTCTCGCTATACACCAAGTCACTTGGCTCAGCCATATCCTCACATGGTCTCTCCTATCATTGCTACGCAGACGACACACAATTAATCTTCTCCTTTCCCCCTTCTGATAACCAGGTGGCAAATCGCATCTCTGCATGTCTGGCAGACATATCAGTGTGGATGGCGGATCACCACCTCAAGCTGAACCTCGGCAAGACGGAGCTGCTCTTCCTCCCGGGGAAGGACTGCCCGTTCCGGGGAAGGACTGCCCGTTGACAACTCCATTGTTGCTCCCTGCCTGTGCCATTAAACCCTTACAACTCATCCAGAACGCCGCAGCCCATCTGGTGTTCAACCTTCCCAAGTTCTCGCACGTCACCCCCGCTCCTCCGCACACTCCACTGGCTTCCAGTTGAAGCTCGCATCTGCTACAAGACCATGGAGCTTGCCTACGGAGTTGTGAGGGGAACGGCACCTCCGTACCTTCAGGCTCTGATCAGTCCCTACACCCAAAGGGCACTGCGTTCATCCACCTCTGGCCTGCTCACCTCCCTACCTCTGCGGAAGCACAGTTCCCACTCAGCCCAGTCAAAACGGTTCGCTGCTCTGGCACCCCAATGGTGGAACAAGCTCCCTCACGATGCCAGGACAGCGGAGTCAATCACCACCTTCCGGAGACACCCAAAACCCCACCTCTTTAAGGAATACCTGGGATAGGATAAAGTAATCCTTCTACCCCCCCCTAAAAGATAGATGTACTATTGTAAAGTGGTTCGACTGGATATCATAAGGTGAATGCACCAACTTGTAAGTCGCTCTGGATAAGAGCGTCTGCTAAATGACGTAAATGTAACTAGCGTGATTCGGTTTGGCTAGTTTCACCCTCTCTGGCTGTGTCTACACTTACATGCGACTTCTGATATCAGAATACGAAGATCGCTTTGAAAAGACAGGTCTAAACGTATTAAAGTCCCGTTGTGGTCAGATTGTGTTCCGATCTGGCTGACCAGCATTGTGTGGATTTCACCTCAGTCTGGACTAGGGCTGTTGCAGTGACGTATTACCGCCACACCGGCAGTCACGAGTCATGAACGCAGCCAAATTCCCTGTCAGTAATCCCACCCCCCCCAAAAAAATGCTGCTGACGGGTAGCCTAACAAACTTGCTAACGACCCTCGCCAATGGCCTGATACTAGAGCTGGGCAATATAGCCAAAATGGTCCCGTGTGGCTCAGTTGGTAGAGCATGGTGTTTGCAGCGTCAGGGTTGTGGGTTCGATTCCCACGGGGGACCAGTACGGAGGAAAAAAAATGTATGCATTCACTACTGTAAGTGGCTCTGGATAAGAGCGTCTGCTAAATGACTAAAATGAAGAAAAAGTAAAATAACATCAGTTTTTCAAATTTTGGACAGTATGACAGAATGTAATGTTTCTACATTTCTTTATGAGTAGTGTGTGACCCTACGGTGGCAACGCATACATTCTAAATGCTGCATTGACCATGCAGACGAAACGCAAGTGTCTCGTGGTTGAGCAATAACTTATGCGCTCCTTAAGTGACAGGGGGTGGGGCTAGGTCTGTGTGGAAAGTGGCATGGAGAGACGACTCCAGTAGCGGAGTAAACTATAAAAATGGATGTGACACACAGCATATCACATTTAACAAAGCACACATTCAAATACCATTAAAGTAAAAACCCAAACCAGTTTGTGCATCAATACCGGTATATAGTAAAATACAGTATACTGCCTAGCCCTACCTGGTAATCAGCGCTGAATTTGAATAATCTGATTGAGGACAAATGGTGATGAGTTAGAGCTCCCATTCCAAAAGGACAGGGCATTTATGCATATTAGGTCCAGGACAAAAATCGGTCCGATCAGAGCGCGGGAAGCAGCAGAAAAGCATTTTTTTGTACTATTTTATGAGCGAGAGAGCGAAGGAGAGAGGGGCACAGAGCGAGCAGCTGTAGGCCATTAGAGAGTAGAGGCCGTGCATGTGAGAGTAATAAAAGCTTCCGCATGCATGGGAGCATAGGCTTGTCAATAAGTTTAGGGGAAGCTAAGCTTTCCCTAATGTGCATTTAATTACATTTCCAAAATGATAAAGCCTAATTAGCCTACTCCTTTCTATACAGAAATAAAATCATTCCAAAAAGGCTACTACACCAGAAAACATGATTTGGCCACCCGAACATTAGCTTCTTTAAAATAAAAAAAGCTGTTGACTACAGTTTATGGCCCATAGACTACTTTCAGGGTGAGGAACCATTTAACATTAAGTTGTACAAAACTGAACTTTCCCCTTTAAGAAAAAAACCTACTAATACATTCCTATCAAGCTAGACCATAAAGCAATCAGTCCTACTTAAAAACTACAAAAGAGATTTATGGGTCTTGGCTTTCGCAGCCAGAAAGAAACACAGCATAAATAAGTTGCAGCACAAATACCATCTGATACATAGCGCACCCCCTCCGCTTGTCCTTTTGGATGGATCAAATGTCAGCCCCCGTGTCCAAAATGGCAGCATATTAGCTATGTAGTCCACTACTTTTGGTCAAGTTGTGCACTACACAGGGAATAGTGGTGCCATTTGGGACACAGACGGCCTCTCAAGACAACGCAGCACATTGAACTTGTCACCATTACGTAATCGCCATCCGTCTCCTGAGGACCAATATGTTGAACATGTAAACAATGGACGCCTCGCTGAGGCTAAACTAATTTGACATGTGGCAAACATTTTGACTTGCAATAGGTAGGACAGTTTTTGCAGTTCTTGAGATGATTATACAAATTGACTGGAGTCCATCTGTGGTAAATTCAATTGATTGGACATGATTTGGAAGGAATTGTCCGTAGAGCTCCGAGACAGGATTGTGTCGAGGCACAGATCTGGGGAAGTGTTAGAGGAAAAAAAGAGGAAAAAAAAAAAAGACTGCAGCATTGAAGGTCCCCAAGAACACAGCGGCCTTCATCATTCTTAAATGGAAGAAGTTTAGAACCACCAAACTCTTCCTAGAGCTGGCCGCCCGGCCAAACTGAGCAATCGGGGGAGAAGGGCCTTGGTCAGGGAGGTGACCAAGAACCTGATGGTCACTCTGACAAAGCTCCAGAGTTCCTCTGTGGAGATGGTTGTCCTTCTGGAAGGTTCTCCCATCTCCACAACACTCCACCAATCAAGCCTTTATGGTAGAGTGGCCAGACGGAAGCCAATCCTCAGTAAAAGGCACATGACAGCCGACTTGGAGTTTGCCAAGATTCTCTGGTCTGATGGAACCAAGATTGAACTCTTTGGCCTGAACGCCAAGCGTCACATCTGGAGAAAACCTGTCACCATCCCTACGAGAAAGCATGGTGGTGGCAGCATCATGGGGATAGGATGCTTTCAGTGGCAGATACTGAGAGACGTGGCAAGATAGAGCGAAAGATGAACGAAGCAAAGTACAGAGACATCCTTGATGAACACCTGCTCCAGAGTGCTCACAACCTCAGACTGGGGCGAAGGTTCACCTTCCAACAGGACAACGACCCTAAGCACAAAGCCTAGACAATGCAGGAGTGGTTTTGGGACTAGTCTCTGAATGTCCTTGAGTGACCCAGCCAGAGCCCGGACTTGAACCCAATCGAACAGCTCTAGAGACCTGAAAATAGCTGTGCAGCGATGCTCCCAATCCAACCTGACAGAGCTTGAGGATCTGCAGAGAAGAATAGGTGAAACTCCCCAAATTCATTACTTTCTCATCCATAAATGCATCTCAAGCTCGCTGTTTAGCAGCTCACGTCAGCGGGATGGGGGGCCTTTTCATTAAGAGGGACGTCTACCGTGGATCGCTAAAATAATGATTATCAAATCTTTGTCACATGCGTGATGTGGACGCCAAGGAACTTGAAGCTCTCAACCCTGTTCCACTACAGCCCCGTCGATGAGAATGGGGGTGTGCTCGGTCCTCCTTTTCCTGTAGTCCACAATCATCTTTGTCTTGATCATGTTGAGGGAGAGGTTGTTGTCCTTGCACCACAGTCAGGTTTCTGACCTCCTCCCTATAGGCTGTCTCATCGTTGATCAGGCTTACCACTGTTGTGTCATCAGCAAACTTAATGATGGTGTTGGAGTTGTGCAGTCATGAGTGAACAGGGAGTACAGGAGGGGACTGAGCACGCACCCGAGGGGCCCCATGTTGAGGATCAGCGTGGCGGATGTGTTGTTACCTACACTTACCACCTGGGGGCGGCCCGTCAGGAAGTCCACGATCCAGTTTTAGAGGGAGGTGTTTAGTCCTAAGGTACTTAGCTTAGTGATGAGCTATGAGGGCACTATGGTGTTGAACGCTGAGTTGTAGTCAATGAATAGCATTCTCACATAAGTGTTCCTTTTGTCCAGGTGTGAAAGGGCAGTGTGGAATACAATAGAGATTGCATCATCCGTGGATCGGTTGGTGTGGTATGCAGTGGGTCTAGAGTTTCTGGGATAATGGTGTTGATGTGAGCCATGACCAGCCTTCAAAGCATTTCATGGCTACAGACCTGAGTGCTACGGCTCGGTAGTCATTTAGGCAGGTTACCTTCGTGTTCTTGGGCACAGGGACTATGGCGGTCTGCTTGAAACTTGTTGGTATTATAGACTCGGACAGGGATAGGTTGAAAATGTCAATGAAAACACTTGCCAGTTGGTCAGTGCACATGGCATGGTAATCCGCCTGGCCCCGCCTTGTGAACGTTGACCCGTTTAAAGGTCTTACTCACGTCGGCTGCGGAGAGCGTGATCAGTCATCCGGAACAGCTGATGCTCTCATGCATGTTTCAGTGTTACTTGCCTTGAAGTGAGCGAAGAAGTAGTTTAGCTCGTTTAGTAGGCACGTGTCACTGGGCAGCTCTCGGCTGTGCTTCCCTTTGTAGTCTAATGGTTTGCAAGCCCTGCCACATCCGACGAGTATCGGGGCCGGTGTAGTACGATTCGATTTTAGTCCTGTAAGCTTCCGAGTTAGAGTCCCACACCTTGAAAGCGGCAGCTCTAGCCTTTAGCTCACTGCAGATGTTACCTGTAATCCATGGTTTTTGGTTGGGGTATGTACGTATAGTCACTGTGGTGTCGACACTTATTGATGAAGCCAATGACTGATGTGGTGTACTCCTCAATGCCATCGGAAGAATGCCGGAACATATTCCAGTGTGCTTGCAAATTAGTCCTGTAGTTTAGCATCTGCTTAATCTGACCACTTTATTGACTGAGTCACTGGTGCTTCCTGCTTAAGCAGGAGAACAATTATGGTCAGATTTGCCAAATGGAGGGTGAGGGAGAGCTTTGCATGTGTAGTAAAGGTGGTCCAGAGTTTTTTTCCCCCTCTGGTTGCACATTTAACATGCTGATAGAAATGAGGTAAAACAGATTCAAGTTTCCCTGCATTAACCTGTCTGGGCTAGGGGGCAGTATTTTCACGGCCGGATGAAAAACATACCCAATTTAAACAGGTTACTACTCTGGCTCAGAAACTAGAATATGCATATTATTAGTAGATTTGGATAGAAAACTCTGAAGTTTCTAAAACTGTTTGAATGGTGTCTGTATAACAGAACTCATATGGCAGGCAAAAACCTGAGAAAAAAAATCCAACCCGGAAGTGGATTGCATCTTTCAAGACTGGGTCTATTCAGTATACAGTGACTTAGGGTTCAATTTGCACTTCCTAAGGCATCCACTAGATGTCAGTCTTTAGAACGTGTTTCAGGCTTTTGCAGTCAACAGAGAGCAAACAAGACCTCCTGGAGTCTTGTGACAGAGAATGACAGGCCACAATTACACG
The DNA here is from genome assembly GCF_901001165.1 of Salmo trutta. NCBI lineage: Eukaryota > Metazoa > Chordata > Actinopteri > Salmoniformes > Salmonidae > Salmo > Salmo trutta. The sequence continues at coordinate 22,210,229 of NC_042980.1, forward strand.
CATTCACGTGAGGTAGCTGTGTCCATAACGTTTTTCCAAGACATTGGAATTGTCCAGTTGGAATATTACTGAAGTTTTACGTTAAAAAGGCCCTAAAGATTGATGTTTTACAACGTTTGACATGTTTCAACGAATGTAAATATAACTTTGTCGTGAAATTTTCGGCACGCTTCCTACATTTGGAGTAGCTTACTGAACACGCAAACAGCAAGGAGGTATTTGGACATAAATTATGGACTTTATCGAACAAAACAACATTTATTGTGGACCTGGGATTCCTGGAAGTGCCTTCTGATGATCAAAGGTAAGTGAATATTTCTAATGCTATTTATGATTTTAAATGACTCCAAAATGGCAGGTATCTGTATTGCCTGGTGTATTTTTCTGAGCGCAGTACTCAGATTGCAAAGTGGGCTTTCCCCGTGAAGCTTTTTTGAAATCTGTCACAGCGGTTGCATAAAGGAGATGTTCATATATAATTCTTTGAATAACAGTTTAATATTTTATTAACATTTATGATGAGTATTTTTGTAAATTGTTGTGCTGATTCACCGGCAGTATTGGAGGCAAAATATTTTCTGAACGTCACGCGCCGATGTAAAATGCTGTTTTTGGATATAAATATGAACTTTATCGAACAAAACATACATGTATTGTGTAACATAATGTCCTAGGAGTGTCATCTGATGAAGATCGTCAAAGGTTAGTGCTTCATTTCGCTGTGTTTTGGGTTTTATTGACATGTCCTTGCTTGGAAAATGGCTGTGTGATTATGTTAGGAGAATACATAGACAAAAATAATCGAATGTTTTGCTTTTGCTGTAAAGCCTTTTCGAAATCGGACAATGTGGTTACATCAAGGAGACGTGCATCTTTAAAAATGGTGTAAAATAGTCGTAAGTTTGAGAAAGTTGAATTATGACATTGTTTTTGAATTTGCCACCCTGATATTTCACTGGCTGTGTCCCGCACATAGAAGTTAAAGTCCCCGGCCACTAGGAGCACCGCCTCTGGATGCGTTTTCCTGTTTGCTTATGGCGGTATACAGCTCATTGAGTGTGGTTTTAGTGCCAGCATCAGTCTGTGATGGTATTTAGACAGCTACGAAAAATACAGATGTAAACTCTAGGTAGATAGAGTATTTCATGATAAGCTGTAGACCACACTACCTCAGGCGAGCAAAACCTTAAGACTTTCTCAGATATCGTGCACCAGCTGCTGTTTACATATATGCATAGGCCCCCGCCCCGTGTCATACCAGAGGCTGCGGTTCTATCCTGCCAATAGAGTGTATAACCCGCCAGCTGTATGTTCTTAACGCCGTCGTTCAACCACAACTCGGTGAACCATAAGATATTACAGTTAATGTCCCGTTGGTAGGATATACGTGCTTTCAGTTCGTCCTTCTATCATAAATCTCAATTGAATAAAAAGGAAAATAATTTTAGGGGGCAGATCCCGGATGGATGGATCCCATTTAAAACAGCCTTGTCTTCTCTGTTAAATCTAGATGCTGCTTTATCAAGCAGACAAACAGCAGATGACCAACATCAATTTAGTGATATTGACCAATTGTCCCGCTGATGGCCCATCAGGTGTCGGGGGGGGGCTTTCCTCTTTTGTTCTCTATTGCTCCTCAAGCAAGGGGGAGGCCGATGACATCATGGATCCCCATCAGACCAACTCCTAGAAGTTTGCAGTTCTCTTTGAAGAGGTAGGGTTTCCTACCTGTGCAGGTCAGTCATATTCAGAGTTCCATTCATAGAAAAAAATGCAACTGGACCTTAAATATTGGTAAAAAAATATATAAAAAAAAAAAAAAAAAAAAAAAAAAATTCACTAGTAGCCTAATACTCCAATCGATGGAGAGATTCATTGGGCTGCTGACAAGTTAGAGGGGGAAATCGGCCAGAAAAGGCTGCAGTGCCTTGCTAAAGGCAATTCCTATCCAACATATGCTGTTTGGAGTCTACTTTCCAAGGAAATATGAGTTATTATTGATAATTTGGTTCTCAAATGCATTACTACCAGGTTAAAATGACTAGGTTTCTTTGTTTCTTCTAGGCTATTGAACATGGGCATATTTTTTTAATTTAATAATACATGTATTAGTAGGCTTTTAGATTAGGCTAGTACATTCGTCAAGTAATCCACCCAAACCTGGCTACAAGAAAGGCAACAAAAGGAGCACATGCTTCCTGTGACTTGTTAAATCGCACGCAGCTCAGATTGTCTATAAACAAAGATGTAGTATAGGCTGTTTTTAAACCGGCTTAAACGCCACTGGGATTCTTTGCCTCTAACCCTATTACAGGGGCTGAGTCACTGGCTTACTGGTGTTCTTCCATGCTGTCCATGGGAGGGGTGCGTCACTTGAGTGGGTTGAGTCACTGACGTGGTCTTCCTGTCTGGGTTGGCGCCCCCCCCCCCCTTGGGTTGTGCCGTGGCGGAGATCTTTGTGGGCTATACTCGGCCTTGTCTTAGGACGGTAAGTTGGTGGTTGGAGACATCCCTCTAGTGGTGTGGGGGCTGTGCTTTGGCAAAGTGGGTGGGGTTATATCCTGCCTGTTTGGCCCTGTCCGGGGGTATCATCGGATGGGGCCACAGTGTCTTCTGATCCCTCCTGTCTCAGCCTCCAGTATTTATGCTGCAGTAGTTTGTGTCGGGGGGCTAGGGTCAGTCTGTTACATCTGGAGTATTTCTCATCTTATCCGGTGTCCTGTGTGAATTTAAATATGCTCTCTAATTCTCTGAGGACCTGAGCCCTAGGACCATGCCTCAGGACTACCTGGCATGATGACTCCTTGCTGTCCCCAGTCCACCTGGCCATGCTGCTGCTCCAGTTTCAACTGTTCTGCCTGCGGCTATGGAACCCTGACCTGTTCACCGGACGTGCTTGTTGCACCCTCGACAACAACGACGACGACCATCATCATCATTTGACCATGCTGGTCATTTATGAACATTTTAACATCATGACCATGTTCTGTATAATATCCACCCGGCACAGCCAGAAGAGGACTGGCCACCCCTCATAGCCTGGTTCCTCTAGGTTTTTGGCCTTTCTAGGGAGTTTTTCCTAGCCACCGTGCTTCTTTCACATGCATTGCTTGCTGTTTGGGGTTTTAGGCTGGGTTTCTGTACAGCACTTTGAGAGATCAGCTGATGTAAGAAGGGCTATATAAATAAATTTGATTTGATACTGCCAGCAGTGACGCACCAGCCAATGCACGGTCGAAAGAGTGGCCCAGGAGTTTTCTGCAGCACTCGCTGTAATATACACCCCTTTGCAGCAGTGCTGCGATGGGATGAGAAGGTGCATGAGGAGTAGCTGGAGAGATTTTTAAGAGAAGGTACCCCTGTGGATACGTTGCATTGGAGCACCTTCCTCCTCACCCAACCACAACACCAACCAACCCTCCCTGGATACACAACATCAAACTCTTATTGTGGCAGTAATGGAGGTTACTACACCACACCCCGCATGCAGACGTCGGTCTCTTCTAAGTGTTTATTCCGAGTTGACACATAAGAGATCTTTCAGCCAAGCAGCGTTAGACACCCGCTCTGCTCTGGGTTCTTTGAGAGTCTCAGTGACGAAGTGCACACATTATAGTGACTTGTTTCAGCCCCACCCCGTGACTGGGATCTGGGCAATAACCACAGAGCTAGTAGATGGTGATTCATGTGAGTCTACAATAAAGACAAATTCTTAGACCTAGGCGTGCATTTAATGCCATGCACATCAACAGCCAAGAGATTCACATTCTGGGCTGAGAGTGCAGATCTTATTCTGAACAAGAACTAATATTTGCTTGATATAACAATATGAACACCTAAGTCCAGAATAAAGTTACCTCACACAAATCAGTGATTTAGTAAACCTCTGTTAACAGAGATGTACTTCCACAATGTGAATAATGAAAGAGACGCAAGCCAAATACCAAAGAGCTTTGTCAGATTGAGCGACGCAACCATTATGCGTGATTTATTTCAGTCATTTAACCTCTGTTTTTGTGGTCAGTTAGTGTTATGATGATTAATGCTTGCTGTGAGTACAGCCAAGCACGCTGCCCTGTTGTTCAGAGAGTTCACGTTACAGTGTGTGCAGAGGTGAGTCAGTGACTGAGTCAGGGAATCAGAATGTATTACACTTGAGGGAGGCTGTCAGATGGATTGAGAGGATGAAGGAGTGAGAGTTTAACTGAGGCTGGAGGCAGAGAGGGAGTACAGTACCTGTGACTTGAGTCCAAGCCAGAGAGTGCATCTAAGAGTAGTAATGCTTATGAAGGTCAACAACGGTACATTGAGACAGAGAAGAGAGGAATAAAGAAAAAAAAGAATGTGTGCATTTCAGGAGAGGGTTGGAGGGAGGCTCACCTTGCGGTCCTCTTTAAAGAGATCTGCTGCCGTGGTGAAGTGAGGGACAGCGTTCTTACAGTGGGGACACCCTGTTAGGGAGCAGAGAGAGACACACACACACACAAGGATATTACAGGATAGACTTCCCCCTTGGCTCACCCCAACTAACTACCATTAATACCACACAGACAATACATGATTTACTGTAATTCAAACACAAAACCTATGAGAATGTCATTATGCTCCCTCACACACCCTCCCGGGACAGCCTGTCCCTTTCAGAATTACCCCACATTAGTGATGGCTCACTTGTATTTTATAGGGAGTTATAAATCCCTTTATTGGAGTCATAAATGAAACCTCCCCGCCGCTTTCCTCAGGCCATCCATATCTGTCCCAGCTGGCTCCCTGAACCCCACCACACACAAAAGGTATGCATGTGCGCGTCACCCATCCTCTAGTCACTGTAGAGATGGGGACAGGTACATTACAGCCCTCCTGTGTGGTACACCTGGTCTGTCTGACGTCACAGTTCACCAGTGATATGAAGGTTAGCAAAAAGGTGAATCAAGCATCTCAACTCACTAAAAAGGTTGGTTGAATGACACATTTTCTGAAAGATAAAAATATATTCAGGTTTCAGTCTGTAAACAAAGCCTGGATTGTGTGACACTCCACTTCCTCATTTATGGACCATAATACCTAATGGTGCAAAAAATAAAAGTAACACCATTTATTATTATTATTATTATTATTATTATTCAGCATCAAAGCTAAGGATGGGCCCTGCATCATTGACCACAATGCCCTGGTAATGTCCCAAATGGCACCCTGTTCCCTATATAGTGCACTGCTTTTGGCTCATAGGGCCCTGGTCAAAAGTGGTGCACTATATAGGGAATAGGGTGCCATTTGGGACACAGAACACATTACCAGGGCTCAGAATGGCAGGAATACCATTTTATACTAAAGAATGCTGGATATGGCAGATAATGACTTCCCCCTTGACTTTTAGCAAGGGGATGCACATCCACAAGAGAGAAGCTTTACCTGCTTAGGGTCAACTACTGTAAGAACTCACTTTTTTAAAGTGATTACTGATACCACTTTTGCTGCCACTTTGAGTAAGAAGATTACCCACTAAGTGAATACTTCTGGATAGTTTGCTGCTTTTCTGCTGAAAATAGACAACAAAAAAATGACTCACATTAAATGAGAACCCTCTCCTTTTCACCGTGTGAATGCCTTCAGTCATTTTTCAGTCCCTTTCACATCTAGTAATAATTGATATTCAACAATAGAACCACGGGGAGCTGCAGCAAGCCTTATGCTTTGATTTTCCCCATTCCATAGTAGAAGAATGTAAAATATGTTGAATCTTATGTAATTGGTGTAAGAGCTATAGTAGTAAAAACGATGTGCTGCATCTCTCCAATACGTGCAGGATATAATATACCGGTTTGTCCGATCCCATCTTGATTCTACACTTCACATATGAAACTAACAACTTCCAACAGGTCCAAATGAAATATACAGAAGCTTTCTGGTGTAAACGCAACATTAAGCGTTAATGTTTTCTTATTTACAAATCATTCCCAGTATTTAGCCTAAAAAAGGTATGATACAAAATGAGCATTTAGTGAAGTGCGACAAAAATAACTAGCAGGAAATTCCTGGGGATAGGAGTAGGTAGCGCTGCTCTGATACATGTTAGAGGTAACAGTTTAGTTCAGAAGATCTGACGAAGAGGCTGCAATTAACAGACAGACACCCTCCTTTAGGTAACAATTTCCATATTGTCTGAAGGCATTAGATTAGAGAGTCTTTATGTGTAAGTCAGTAGTTTGATCTCTCAAAGCCCCTAATAGGCGGTTGTTACAAAGAGGATTAGGAGAAGAGGGACAGAAACAGAGAGCAGGTTGTTATTGCCGTGTTCTGCTGGGTCTCCACAACCTCTTTGTGGAGGAAAAAAAAAACCAAAGGCGTTGTTTTGTTTCATGTTAACTAAGAGGAAGTCGGACGGTGCAGTGATGTGTGGTCTTTGAAGTCTCTTATCAGACAGTGACTGCAGAGCTTCTTTACTGTCAGCCGGCACATCCTATGAACAAGTCCTGAATCAACTGGGAAGGAAGGAAGGGTGTGCGAGTCCACTGAAAGGATATGGAGATGCTGTATTGGGTGGTGGGCCTGTCAATGCTGTCATACTACTTTCCCCCCCACTGGTACTATAAGTCTTTACTGAGCATTTTGTGTCATTTTCCACCTGATGGCAGATCTTGGCAAGAAAAAGGCTAGAATGATTGTATTGGTGGTGTAAAACCTTAAACCCTTTTGCTCCTTGGGGAGCATAGATAAAAAGTTAAATCATAAATCAAACATGGTTATATCAGACACTAACATGCAGTGCAGTGTCATTGTCACTAGCAGGGTGCTAATGTAGCAGAGACGATTTGGAATCACTGTCTCGTGATGAGGTAGCCCTGCCTGAGACCAGAAAGTCCAAATGTCCCATTTGACTTACATGGTGCGTAGAACATGACGAGGGCATGCTTCTTCTTCTTCAACACTTCCCTGAAATCGTCCATTCCAAGATGGCTAACACCAGACGGCTTGTCTTCCCAGGACTGCTCTGGGGGAGGGGGCGCCTGGGGGCTGGAGGGGGGGTCACACTCAAACCAAGGTACATGAAGTGGAAAAATTGTGGATCAATTTTAAAAGAGACATTCACTCAGCAACTTTTGGTATCTCTAGCTCAATGGAAGTTAATTTGAAAAATCAATAGTTAAAACCGAGGGTTCCAACAATACATGAGCATTACATCACTGCATCTAGCAGTATAGTAAAGCACCCTCAAAGCAGCTTACTGTTGTTCCATCTAACATCCTCTTGATCTCACAAGACCTCCTAGTCTGGAGATAAACAGGCATACATCTAGTCAGTTAAGCTCAGCAGAGAATGTGACACGTCAGCCGGAATCCTAACATACTACATCAAGTCAATGAAGGGGTATGACACACACACCAAGACTCCAGATACTGAGAGAACTGCCTCAGTTAAAGCCCATTTTACATAAACTATCCTGAACTGGTCCTAGCCTGGTCCCAGATCAGTTTGTGCTGAGAATATGACTAGGAATTGGCAAAATAGCACAAACAGATCTGGGACCAGGCTTATGTTGACCCTGGGTTATGGAAGGACAAAGTACTGTAGAAGAACATGGCTCACTTCTGCAGATATTCAATGATCTTGTCCTTGCTCCTAAGGTGGGGTAGAGTGAACTTCTCCTCTCCCTTCTCAAAGTACTTGACGGTGGGGAAGCCGGAGATCTTGAAGCGGTCTCCCACTGCCTTGTGAATGGTGGTGTCCACGGCTGCCAGAACCCCAGGGCTCTGGAGCAAAGAGAGGACAGGAGTCAGATCAGGATACACCATAGTAGATCAGCTAGTTCAGACTGGATCACAGCACTTCAAAAAGGTCAACTCAGCCCAGTGAGAACAGAGGAAAAAACAAAAAAGCAAGCACATGAAGTTTACACCACACCAAACAAATAACTCACGAGATTAGAATAACAAGTTCAAAATACTTTTGGAACATCATTGTAGAGGCAAGAAAAGCCCAAAAACTTCCTCAGATTCAAATTCCCCAAAAACTGGTTGACCCCTCTAGAGTGAAGTAATTCAATACAGGCTGAATATAAAGCCTGAAAAGTACACCGTAATTTCTAGGTACTTTTATAGAAATATATACACTGACTGAGTATACCAGACATTAGGAACACATTCCTAATATTGAGTTACACCCCCCCCCCCCCCCTTTTGCCCTCAGAACAGCCTCAATTCATCAGGACATGGACACAAGGTGTCCAAAGAGTTCCACAGGGATGCTGACCCATGTTGAACCCAATGCTTTCCACAGTTGTGTCAAGATGGCTGGATGTCCTTTGGGTGGTGGACCATTCTTGATACACAAAACCCAGCAGTGTTACAGAGAGGAGCAGAGCAGGGAAGAGGAGCAGAGCAGATCAAAGCAGGTCGGGGATGGATGAGAATTGTTCCTATCACAAGGCGATCTCTGCTGATTTGTATTGGCCTGACCCTGGCTCTGGGCTGGGGAGTGCAGCATTACCATAGTGAAGAGGGCAGACACACCCAGCTAATCAAAAACACATAAGGAGCTCTGACAGCCAGGCACTTGTGTCAGACTGACTGCACCAGCCAAGTAGAAGGGTTTAACTCTCTGTTCTGGTGTTCACTTCAGGCAATATCTCACAGCTGGGGTTTGGAATAAATTGGTGTTGCAAGGCTTCAACAGAAGTACATATATATACACACACACACAATGTTAGAGCGTTGGGCCAGTAACCGAAAGGTTGCTGGATCAAATCCCTGAGCTGACAAGGTAAAAATCTGTTGTTCTGCCCCAAAACAAGGCAGTTAACCCACTATTTCCCTGGGCGCTGAAGACGTGAATGTCGATTAAGGCTGCCCCCCGCACGTCTCTGATTCAGAGGCGTTAAATGCAGAAGACACATTTCAGTTGGACAACTGACTAGGTATCCCTCTTTCCCTATGTTACATACATCTTCGTACTTACATTTCTGTCTTTGTTGAGATATTCAGCAGCTTCCTCATACTCTGGCTTCATCTTTTTACAATGGCCACACCCTGTGGTTCAAAAACAGACATGACCTGCTGAATGAGGATGACTTAAACACACGACTAGCCGAGCAACGATGACGTAATGCTAGGGATTCTCACCATACTTGCCCATAATCACATTATAAGTGGCCTTAATAGAAACAGCAAAGAGCCTCTTAATTGAATGAATCAAGCCATTCACAACACTGTTCTCAGTAGGGCCTCATCCAAGTACATTCAATTAAACTTCAGGGAATTCTCCTTGGTTCCCCCACCTGTTTAACTTACCACTGGCAGTTTTACTATATACAAATGTATAACGCCTAATGTTGCCCAACTCGTGCTTTGTTTACTTAACAAGTCAGAGACCAACACACGGAACTAATGAGAGCAATGGTCTCACCTCGTATTAAAGTGGGTTAATTCCCTAGAAGGGACAGTAAATTGTATGACATTTAGAGTGAGTCAACTCCCTGAAGTGTAAGCCTGAAGGATATAGTCATGTCTGTCCACTAAACTATAGTCATGACTCCATCCATACGCCAGGGTGTGTGTAGCTGTAGGAACTGAACGGTTCTGTCCTCATCACCTCTGATGGGAGAAAACAGTGGAACCGAGACCAGTGCCATAGCTGGGCTGGGGACGTGAGAGGATAACAGGACTAATGTTCCCCACAGTGCGAGAATGGGGTGGACTGTGTGTTCACAAGCTTGTCAACACAGCTGTGACACTGAATTCCAGCGTCGTGAATAAATGCAGCGTTTGATTAAAAAGTATGAGCTCGGCAGCTACGCATCTTATTTTCAGAGCTGAAAAAAAAGAAAGTTCAGATTCTGTACTCCATATTTGTAACCAGCATCCACTAGAGGTTGTTTGTAAGGCCTATATTGCCTAAGCTCTCTGAAGAGCAGAATGCATGCTGTGTTTGTTTCCTAATAGCATTGCTGTGCATGGCTGGATGCATCTGCTGGATCTGTAGTTGGCACATTGCCATATTGAAAACAGCCAGGAACACAGTCCTCAATCAGTAACATCTCAACTCCACATAATACATACCACACACTGTTGTATGCAAAAAAAATAGTTGTTTAATTTGAATCTTTTGTAGAATTGTCAGACAGGATTTGTGTGGAGGAAAGCACTGCCTCTGACCTTAAAAAAAAATAGTTTCAAAACAGGAGACAGAATAATAGTGCTTTATTGCTTCATCTCCAGCATCACCTCACCTCTGCTGGTTTCATCACCTTCATTTAGTGTCTGGGGAAGGAGGGGAGTTGGGGAAGGAGGGGAGTTGGGGAAGGAGGGCTAAGCTACATGAAATGTTGATTCACAGCAGGGGAGTGTGCATGTGTGTATTTCCTTTTGGAGTGTTGAACAGACAAATGCTTCTTGGGTATTAAAATAAGGCTGCTCGGCTCTGCTGAGCATGGTTCAGCGGGCGGCTGGCCATGTTTCCTCCTATCACCAGTCTGAATAGACTAGAGGATGATGGGTCATTTGGCCAGATCCTGTTTTTAACCTTGGTGTGGACAGGTCTGAGACACACGCCCAAATATATAAATCGCCAGCGTCCGTCATGCTTGAGATGATCCACCAGGGCCATTCACAGACAAACTAGTCATTTGGTCTCTATACATCCTGCGTCGGCAGATGCACACAGACAAGGGAAACAACCCAGTGTGCAGGGAGCAGCTCACACAGGATGGGATCAAACAGTCTCCGTAAGAGCTGGACAAAAGCTGTTGCTCTTGACCATGAGGCCATTAATCTCACTATGAAAGGTTGACCATTAAACTGCTTCCAGGCAAGTGTGTGTGTTATTTTGTGTGTATGCATTTGCTTGGTCTTGCTAGTAGGGGCTCCTGTGTGTGTGTGTGTGTGTGTGTGTGTGTGTGTGTGTTTGAGAGAGCTGAAATGTCTGCCTGATGTGCTTGTATCAGTTGGTTGCCTCAGTGATTGGCCATAGCCGTTCCCAGTGAAGAGTGACAGCCAGGGCACCATGGGGCGAGGGTGGGTTGGTCTAGCTGGCCTTTGTGTTATAACAAGGAGCCATATAAAATGTGACTTTTATCCCCAGTGAGCCATGGTCCTTTTTTACTACGGGTGGGTACCAGGTTGGCAGGCAAAGTAAAGAGGGCCTAAGCGAGGACTAGCCTAGCCGGGAGGACTAGCCGGGAGGACTAGCCGGGAGGAGGTCGTCAGCAGACAAGAGGGAAAGAGCTCAAACAAGATTACTCGCAATACATGTGTGGATTGCTTCAAAACCTTAGTGCATTATCTAGGAAGGGAGAGCATCTCCATGCAGATTCGGAGTGTAACAATTCAGTTGTGCGACTATTGCGTTCCAAAATGTGTTTCGTAATATGTGCATGTACAGTATTTGCATACATTTGAAGTTATACGGTGCGCTATGACAATATCACTGCTTTTCAACTCTGTCAAAACATCCCCCTGACGTTTACTTGCTTCTCTCCTCACAGATCAGATGAGTTTTGGATGAGGATGTTTCGCAATGGAAATCTAACCAGCTGAAGATTTTAACTTGGGCACTTTTACAAAGTGTTTGTAACAATAGCACTCTGTTGCATAAGCTCTAGCAATGACACGATAAAACTTATGTAAACCGTATGATGTCATCATAACCTGTTACAGAGAGTGTGTGAATGTGGCTACTCACATGGAGCGTAGAACATGATCAGGACAGACGGGTGTTCCTCCAGGAACCCATCGAAGGAGTCGTCAGTCAGGTGGAAGACAGGGGAGTCAGTCTCCGACCACTGGACCTCTGGGACCTTCGGCTGGGGGGGCTGGGGACTGGAGAGACAGGCGAGGGTGGTGGGGGTGAGAAAGAAAAACTTAGAGCTGAGAAGTGAGCTAAAACATGTTTGTTATGAATAGAGGCAGGCCCAGCTGTACTGTAGCTCCTACTCACGTCAGACACATCTGGCCTGTAGTGGTCACACCCATATGGCAGAGCCCTCCCTAGCACAGCCAAGACCTTGTGGCGCCACACACACTTCTTACAGTCTTTTACTCCTACTAGCCACGAGTCCAGGAGAAGACATACGTGTTAATAACAACCGCCTACAGCACGTGTAAATGAGCCTAGGAGGTGGAATATCTGTTTTCATGTGCAACTGGGATGCAGTTAGATTGACAGCTCCTGGACAGTGTGCTCCAGAGTACTGCATTTACGTCATTTAGCAGACACTCTTATCCAGAGTGACTTACAAATTGGTGCAACCTACAGCATGTCATCTCCAATATATTCAAATGAATAGCAGGTCCATACTTATTCATAGCCAGATGTCCAGCTCGTTTCTAGGCAACATCAGGTGCACTTCCTTACTACTTAGCTAGCCTACTGATGCCTGCTGCAGTACCACTGTGTGTGGTGTTAGTGCCCGCTTCCATAACGACAGAGAGCCCATAATGCCACCATGGAGGAATCTAAGAGCCAAGCTCTGCAGGTTCAGCCCATCTTGCAGAGGTGATGTGAGGCCATCCACAGAGGCATGTAATGTTCACTACGGATATTGGATCATTAACTATTAGTAGTACAGCCCTCCTAGCAGGTCATACTGGACCCTAGAGGAAGACTGAGTCAGGATCATTTCTACAGTGTGTGTGTGTGTGTGTGTGTGGTTATATACCGTGGGATTGTTTCTGAAGTGGTTAGTGTACTCCAAGGAGAGGAAAGCTGTCATGCCTTGAAGCATCTGCCTTTGAGAGCCACTGGAGACTCAGTTTCCTCTGTCTTCGTTTCCTGCAATCTGCTCCATGCCCTTTCAGTAGACTAGAGCACGGTGAACAGTCGAGTGTGAAAATGGGAGAGCCAACCGGGATCAGAGTGGGGACATTATTTATTTTACCTTTATTTAACTAGGCAAGTCAGTTAAGAACAAATTCTTATTTTCATTGACAACCCACTGTTCCTAGGCTAACTGCCTTGTTCAGGGGCAGAACAGGTTTTTACCTTGTCAGCTCGGGGATTCGATCTTGCAACCTTCCGGTTATTAGTCCAACGCTCTAACCACTACTTCCCACCCCACAAATGGGTGAGACCACAGGGTAGGTTGATAAACTCTGTACAGGCGTAATATGCCACTTTAATCCAAAGCGAGTTACAGTACAGCAAGTATACCGGTTTACATATTCATTTCATTGGCCTTGCCAACACCACGCTCCTACCAACTGAGCCACACAGGAACAGGCCACAGAGTTTTCCCAGCTCCCTAACCCGTGGTCAGGAAAACCTCCTGACCCTATTTTATGAGGAGAAAGTGATGGAAAGAAAGGAAACGGTTAAACTCACTTCTTCATCCAGTCAGTGATGTCCTTGGCTGTGCCCCCATAGTTTTCATAGTGGTGCAGGAACTTCCCCTTCCTAAAAACACAGAGGAGAGAGAGAGAGCACGAGAGAATATAAAATATCTGCTGGCATCAGTACAGTATCACCCAGCATAATTACTATATTTAGGAAACACACTAATCCATGTCGTGTGTTGCACAACATTCTGAGTTCAGCTTCTAGAAGTTCTAAGAACAATGGAAAAACTACTATGTAACCTACTGACTTCACTGAAAGAGGTCACCTCTAGGAAAGTGCATTTTATGTCCAGAGGACGTAGTTTCTTCAGTGAGATATACAGCACATCAGAGAGACCGGGGTTACTGTTGTGGAAAGTCAAAAGGAAATGTTTTGAGCTTTTCCTCGTCAAACAAAAAAGTTGAACATGAATTGTTTTACCCCTTCCTAAAATGTACCACTAGTTAAAAGAGTAGAAGTACATGTCTTCCATTGTCCCCTCACCATGCATAATAAATAAGCTAAAAACTGTAGCCAAAATTATAATTGTGTGGATATCTATGTGGGTCTTCCCACACGGAAACAGATCCTCATGTAATAGCTTATTCATCTTTTCTGATCTCCTGAGACTGAAATGAATCAGTGGCGGTGGGTAGGGAGCGAGGAGCACTAGCTGCTCCAGCTGAACCGAATGCCTGCAGATCATGCTCATTTCTAACTGATCTGTAGGGAACTGTGAACATCAGGCCAAAGTAATGTCAAATTCAAAACAGCAGCCGTACAGTATTAGTGCCACGCATCACACGTAGTTTAAGAGGCACAGAGGGAGAGAGCCTGGAAGCTTACCTCTGTTTCAGCTGAGCAAAACTGTTGGAAACACTTGACATGCAGGTATAATGCATTATGATACAGTTATCTAACAAGTTAGAAAGCATTCTACCTGCATGCTTTAAGTGTTATCAAAATGTTTAACTGTGTGCCCTTGCTCTCCTAAGATACACCCACTCTGCACTGGAAAGAAAAGGTTTTTGAAAAGGAGCTTGAACAGCAAGACAATTCTAGAAGCAGCAATGATTGGTTCCTGGGCTGATGCACTCATGTTTATCAGTGAGAGAGACTCATTACTGTAACCAATGGTACTGTATGGTCGTTAGCCCCACCTCCCCCCTGGGCCAAGGACTCTGCTTAATTAGCCCATCAATAATTAAAGGGCTGAGAGAGACGATACAGTCCTTAGCAGCGTTGTCCTCTCCATCTCAGTGTTGTGTTGAGGCTGGGCTGGAGGCTGGCCTGAGATGACAGAGCCTAACACCGAGTTGGAAAGGATTAGGGCTGGAGGTTTTTGAGAGAAACACTGTTTACAAGAGACCGTTTGAGTTGACAGAGGTGATCTAGGGTCAGACTGACAGTGTCTGAGCGCACTTTGAGTCTGTCGTGACAGTTACTTCTAGGACCCCCTGGTGTGTGACGTCTGAGACTTGGGGACGATGAGGCAACGCAGGAGAGAGAGAGAAAGCCTAGACCCCAACCTCCTTCAGATGCCTTTGAACCAACAGCCAAGGAACCCACTAGACACCAGGCCTATGTCCTCCCCTGCCAGCCACAGCAAGAGCCCCCCCATTGTGAGCCTGCTTCAAACAGAATACGTTAAGACCCAACCAACAACGCAAAGAAACTTTCTTAAGTGATAAACAGATTCAGAACATCTGGAGCAACCCTTGCCTCCTGTGAAAAAGGAAGGGGGAGTGAAGTCTGCCAGTGCCTACAGACAGACCCACACTCTACCTTCCCTCCATCCTACCTACATTCCCCTCTCCTAGAACCCTCTGAAGCCCTCTCCTAGAACCCTCTGAAGCCCTCTCCTAGAACCCTCTGAAGCCCTCTCCTAGAACCCTCTGAAGCCCTTACTCAGGAGCAGGCAACTAGATTCAGCCAGGGGACGATTTTTGTTGGAGCAAATGGTTGGACCAGATCATAATTATAATAATCCGTACACTGCAAATTGACCACAACTAGGCTCGCCTGTTAATGGAAACGGTATGAGTGATTGAGTTGTGGGGGGTGTGTGCGCACGCGCATTCACGGTGGCCTATAGTGAGAGACTCACTCGAAGTAGCAGAAGGTGGGGTAGCCCTTGACGTTGTACTCCTGCTTGAGGCCATCAAACTCAGCTGGGTGCACGTTCATCCCAGCCAGCACCTAAAGACCAGACACACAGGGAGCGCGCACACACACACACACGGTTAATTCATCATAGAAACACAAAGTTCCACAAAATGAAGATGACAAAAAGGAGGGGAAACCATGTAAACAGAATGACATGAAAACCAGATGTTAGATGAAAGGGGACAATGAAATATGCATGGTAATAATCTACCTAGGTTAGCTTTCAAAAGGCAATTCAAAAAGCTCAAAAACTCATCTGCCAAATCTATGAGGTTCCCTGCCTTCATAATGTGAATGTTTCATTACTTGGACTTTTATGAAGACTTGGCACATACTCAAGCTTGATGAGGAACTAAAATAAACTTTAGGAGAAATAATCTCTTCCTACATTTGTAATGATATAGGGAAAAATGTGTTGGATCGGATGACTTGGCTGACCGTCATTTGTGCAACAAGATCACTTTTCGCACACCACACAGCCAAAACATCACACTCCACGTGT
The DNA here is from genome assembly GCF_901001165.1 of Salmo trutta. Taxonomy (NCBI): domain Eukaryota; kingdom Metazoa; phylum Chordata; class Actinopteri; order Salmoniformes; family Salmonidae; genus Salmo; species Salmo trutta. The sequence goes on from NC_042980.1 coordinate 22,226,205, forward strand.
GTGTACATGAGAGCTAAATGCATCTATTATGCAAATCTATAAACAAGAGACTTCATTTATTCACTCAGCCTGCCTTGCTAACCAAGTACGTGTTCCAAATAGCACCCTATACAGTGTACTACTTTTGACCTGGGCATGTAGGCACTTTATAGGGAATAGGGTGGTATTTGGGACGCACACAACACCTTCAATTAGAACCCATTCTTTTCCATGAGGCACACACACACACACACACGGAGCGATTACATTGTTTTCTCTAGAGAAAGAAGCCTCTCCTGTATGTTTAAACACTGGGTGTACTTTTTCCCCCTTCAGAGCCACGGCTGTGAATGCATTGTTTTCTCTTACGGAAGATGAATCACGCAGCAAGGTGTGTTTCTAAGCGGTGGCTGGGTGCATTTTCTCCCCGCCGACTTTCTGCTGTGCCTGCTTTGCTTGAGGATGAGCGTGTTAAAACACCCAGTCTTTGTTTTTCTAGGTCACATGGGGGTTTCTTACGTGATTTCGATCTGTGGTTGACTCTAGTCCACCTCTTTGAGACTTTTTATTTCAGCCCAACAGCCCCGTTGCCTAAATTGTTTTGTGCACCCCCCCCCCCCCAAATATATTTTTTTAAATAGCGCCCCAGCGGTGCACATACATACATAAAAAGTAAGACGGTATGAAAATCTAGATACCGCCCAACCCTACTCTGGGGAAGTACAGTACCAGTCAAGTTTATACACACTCATTCAAGGGTTTCCTTAATCTACATTGTTGGAAAAATCCTAGCGATCATTAAGGGACATCTCTACCACCACATCACTTCCCAAAACTCTGCTTACTTTTGTCAAAAGTAGTGCACTAAGGGCATAGGGTGCCATTTGGGACAGGGCATAAGTTTAATGTCCCATCTTGACAGTTCTGATGATGTACAGTAGCAGTCAAAAGTTTGTTTTTCTTTACACTGTAAAAAAAGTAGTGAAGACATCAAAACTATGAAATAACATGTACATGGAATTATGTAGTAACCAAATAAAAGTTGCCACCATTTGCCATGAGAGCTTTGCACACTTGGCATTCTCTCAACCAGCTTCATGAGGTAGTCACCTGGAATGCATTTCAATTAACAGGTGTGCCTTCTTAAAAGTTTGTGGAATTTCTTTCCTGGCGTTTGAGCCAATCAGTTGTGTTGTGACAAGGTAGGGGTGGTTTACAGAAGACAGTCCTATTTGGTAAAAGATCATGTCCATATTATGGCAAGCTCAAATAAGCAAGAGAAATGACAATCCATCATTACTTTAAGGTCAGTCAATTCGGAAAATGTCAAGAACTTTGAAAGTTTCTTCAAGTGCAGTTGCAAAAAACATCAAGCGCTACGATGAAACTGGCTCTCATGAGGACTGCCACAGGAAAGGAAGACCCAGTTACCTCAGCTGCAGAGGATAAGTTCATTAGAGAGTTACCAGCCTCAGAAATTGCAGCCCAAATAAACGCGTCAGAGTTCAAGTAAGACACAGCAACTGTTCAGAGGAGACTGCGTGAATCAGGCCTTCATGGTCAAATTGATGCAAATAAAATCACTAAAAAGGACACCAAAAAGAAGACTTACTTGGTCCAAGAAAAATTAGCAATGGACATTAGACCGGTGGAAATCTGTCCTTTGGTCTGATGAGTCCAAATGTGAGATTTTTGTTTCTAACCCCCCCATGTCTTTGTGAGACGCAGAGTAGGTGAATGGATTATCTACGTATCTACGCATGTGTGGTTCCCACCGTGAAGCATGGAGGTTGAGGTGTGATGGTGCTTTGCTGGTGACACTGATTTATTTAGAATTCAAGGCACACGTAACCAGCATGGCTACCACAGCATTCTGTAGCGATACACCGTCCCATCTAGTTTGCACTTAGTGGGACTATCATTTGTTTTTCAACAGGACAATAACCAAAACACACCTCCAGGCTGTGTCAGGGCTATTTGACAAAGAAGGAGAGTGATGGTGCTGCATCAGATGACCTGGCCTCCACAATCACTGACCTCGACCCAATTGAGATGGTTTGGACCGCAGAGTGAAGGAAAAGCAGCCAACAAGTGCTCAGCATGTGGGAACTCCTTCAAGATTGTTGGAAAAGCGTTCCTCATGAAGCTAGTTGAGAGAATGCCAAGAGTGCAAAGTTGTCAAGGTAAAGGGTGGCTACTTTCAAGAATCTCAAATATATTTTGATTTGTTTAACACTTTTTCGGTTACTACATGATTCTATGCCTTACCTATTCTTCTACAATGTAGAAAATAGTAAAAAAGAAAAACCCTTGAACGAGTACATGTCCAAATTTGACTGGTACTGTAGATAAAGTGCTTCATCGCCAAACTCTTGAAGTATCCCTTTAATTAACCATGATCACTTAAAGGAGAGCTTCAGTGCATTCAAAATAGCTTTCTACCAAGAAGAGGGGCTATGGTAGACAGGCAAGCAAATGCATACGTTTATTAAATTTGACTGGATTAACGGATTTTGAGCTGTCTTAGAACTGAGAATGTTTGGGACATAACTACTTGACAACTAACCCAAAAACGAATTCAGAGACAGGCAACAATGTATTAAGATTTTCAAGCAATGAAAATGTAAGAGGAGTTTACTTACAAATTTACCCTTGGTCTCTGTAGCTGCCTGTTGAAATACGGGCTGCATCCTCTTACAGACACCACACCCTGTAGGAGAAATAACAGAAGACATTACAGAAGCACACTAAGGACTCATCACTCAGTCAGCTAGTCAACATACTGAATCAAAGGATAATTTCATCATTCTATCAAGGGACCAATAAATATAAACAGAACTTTGTAGTAGTGCATGATTTATCAAGATGGAACCAATGCAATAAAAATACTGCAATATTTCCATTCATTCCAAGGGCCCAGTGTTTATCCTATATTTTTTATTTATTTAACCAGGTAGGCCAGTTGAGAACAAGTTCTCATTTACAATTGCGACCTGGCCAAGATAAAGCAAAGCAGTTTGACAGAGTTACACATGGAGTAAAACAAACATACAGTAGAAAAATAAGTCTAACACACACACACACACACACACACACACACACGTGTGAGCAAATGAGGTGCGATAAGGGAGGTAAAGGCAAAAAAAGGCCATGGTGGCAAAGTACATACAATATAGCAAGTAAAACACTAGAATGGTAGATTTGCAGTGGAAGAAAATGCAAAGTAGAAATAATGGGGTGCAAAGGAGCAAAATAAATACAGTAGGGGAAAAGGTAGTTGTTTGGGCTAAATTATAGATGGGCTATGTACAGGTGCAGTAATATGTGAGCTGCTCTGACAGCTGGTGCTTAAAGCTAGTGAGGGAGATAAGCGTTTCCAGTTTCAGAGATTTCTGTAGTTCGTTCCAGTCATTGGCAGCAGAGAAGTGGAAGGAAAGGAGGCCAAAGGAGGAATTGGCTTTGGGGGTGACCAGAGAGATATACCTGCAGGAGCGCGTGCTACAGGTGGGTGCTGCTATGGTGACCAGCGAGCTGAGATAAGGGGGGACTTTACCTAGCAGGGTCTTGTAGATGACCTTGAGCCAGTGGGTTTGGCAACAAGTATGAATCGAGGGCCAGCCAACGAGATCATACAGGTCGCAGTGGCGGGTAGTATATGGGGCTTTGGTGACAAAACGGATGGCACTGTGATAAACTGGATGCAGTCTATCGAGTAGGGTATTGGAGGCTATTTTGTAAATAACATGGCCGCAGTCGAGGATCGGTAGGATGGTATGTTTTACTAGGGTATGTTTGGCAGCATGAGTGAAGGAGGCTTTGTTGTGAAATAGGAAGCTGATTCTAGATTTAATTTTGGATTGGAGATGCTTAATGTGAGTCTGGAAGGAGAGTTTACAGTCTAACCAGACACCTAGGTATTTGTAGTTGTCCACATATTCTAAGTCAGAACTGTCCAGATTAGTGATGCTGGACGGGCGGGCAGGTGCAGGCAGCGGTCGGTTGAAGAGCATGCATTTAGTTTTACTTGTATTTAAGAGCAGTTCAAGGCCACGGAAGGAGTTGTATGGCATTGAAGCTCGTCTGGAGGGTTAACAGTGTCCAAAGAAGGGCCAGAAGTATACAGAATAGTGTCGTCTGCGTAGAGGTCGATCAGAGAATCACCAGCAGCAAGAGCGACATCATTGATGTATACAGAGAAGTCGGCCCAAGAATTGAACCCTGTGGCACCCCCATAGAGACTGCCAGAGGTCCGGACAACAGGCCCTCCGATTTGACACCCTGAACTCTGAGAAGTAGTTGGTGAACCAGGCGAGGCAATCATTTGAGAAACCAAGACTATTGAGTCTGCGGTGATTGACAGATTCAAAAGCCTTGGCCAGGTCAATGAATACAGCTGCACAGTATTGTTTATCGATGGCGGTTAAGATATCGTTTAGGACCTTGAGCGTGGCTGAGGTGCACCGATGACCAGCTCTGAAACCAGATTGCATAGCGGAGAAGGTGCGGTGGGATTCGAAAATGGTCGGTATTCTGTTTGTTGACTTGGCTTTCGAAGACCTTAGAAAGGCAGAGTAGGATAGATATAGGTCTGTAGCAGTTTGGGTCTAGTGTCTCCCCCTTTGAAGAGGGGGATGACCGCAGCTGCTTTCCAATCTTTGGGAATCTCAGACACGAAAGAGAGGTTGAACAGGCTAGTAATAGGGGGTCGTAACAATTGCGGCAGATCATTTTAGAAAGGGTCCAGATTGTCTAGCCCGGCTGATTTGTAGGGGTCCAGATTTTGCAGCTCTTTCAGGACATCAGGTGACTGGATTTGGGAGAAGGAGAAATGGGGAAGGCTTGGGCGAGTTGTGGGGGGGGGGGGGTGCTGTGCTGTTGACTGGGGTAGCCAGGTGGAAAGCATGGCCAGCCATGGAAAAATGCTTATTGAAATTCTCAATTATAGTGGATTTATCGGTGGTGACAGTGTTTCCTAGCGTCAGTGAAGTGGGCAGCTGGGAGGGGGGGGAAATCTTATTCTCCATGGACGTTAGTGTCCCAGAACTTTGAGTTTGTGTTGCAGGAAGCAAATTTCTGCTTGAAAAAGCTAGCCTTGGCTTTTCTAACTGCCTGTGTATATTGGTTTCTAACTTCCCTGAAAAGTTGCATATCACGGGGCTAACTACAAAATGGGCAGTTAAGACTTAATCCTCATGACAGAGTTGGACATATATTAAATGTAAAAATAAAACTATCTAGAGCTTCCAATTTGGCCAGAGGAGCCTGGTTGAACATTTCATGAACGATTTTATTCAATAAATACCTGATTATCAAAATCAATGACAAGCTGCAATGGTAGCGTCTAGCACTGAGGGAAAAGCTCAAGGATTTTTCCCTTAAGGGACATCCCTCTACCACCACATCACTTCCCAAAACTCTGCTTAGAGTAAGACTAAGTCCCAAATGACACCCTAATTCCCTATGAAGTGCACTACTTTTGTCAAAAGTAGTGTACTATGAATGGCATAGTACACATTTCCCATCTTGACAGAGTTCACTGATGTACAGTACCAGTAAAAAGTTGACACCTACTCATTCCAGGGTTTTACATTTTTTACATTGTAGAATAGTGAAGACATCAAAACTATGAAATAATGTAGTAATCAAAAAGGTGTTAATTTGATTTGTTTATTTGAGATTCTTGAAAGTAGCCACCCTTTGCCATGACAGCTTTGCACACTCTTGGAATGCTCTCAACCAACTTTGAGGTATTCACCTGGAATGCATTTCAACTAACAGGTGTGCCTTGTTAAAAGTTACTTTGTGGAATTTCTTTCCTTCTTAATGCATTTGAGCTAATCAGTTGAGTTGTGACAAGGTAGGGGTGGTATACAGAAGATAGCCCTATTTGGTAAAAGACCAAATCAATGTCCATATTATGGTAAGAACAGATCAAATAAGCAAAGAGAAAGGACAGACATGGTCAGTCAATTCAGAAAATTAAGAACTTTGAAAGTTTTCATGTGCAGTCGCAAAAACCATCAAGCTCAATGATGAAACTGGCTCTCATGAGGACTGCCACAGGAAAGGAAGACCCAGAGTTACCTCTGCTGCAGAGGATACATTCATTAGAGTTACCAGCCTCAGAAATTGCAGCCCAAATAAATGCTTCAGAGTTCAAGTAACAGACATCTCAACATCAACTGTTCAGAGACTGCATGAGTCAGGCCTTCATGGTCAAATTTCTGCAAAGAAACCACTACTAAAAGGACACCAATAAGGAGACTTCCTTGGGCCGGAGGAAATCTGTCCTTTGGTCTGATGAGTCCAAATTTGAGATTACCGGTTCCAACAGCTGTGTCTTTGTGAGACATTGAGTAGGAGGTGAAGCACGGAGGTGGTGTGATGGTGCTTTGCTGAAAACACTGTCAGTGATTTATTTAGAATTCAAGACGCACTTAACCAGCATGGCTGCCACAGCATTCTGCCATCCCATCTGGTTTGAGCTTAGTGGGACTACCATTTGTTTTTCAAAAGGACAATGACCCAACACACCTCCAGGATGTGAAATGGCTATTTGACCAAGAAGGAGGATGATGGAGTGCTGCATCAGATGACCTGGCCTCCACAACCACCAGAGCTCAACCCATTTGAGATGGTTTGGGATGAGTTGGACCGCAGAGTGAAGGAAAAGCAGCCAACAAGTGCACAGCATATGTGGGAACTCCTTCAAGACTGCTGGAAAAGAATCAGGTGAAGCTGGTTGAGAGAATGCCAAGAGTGTGCAAAGCTGTCAAGGCAAAAGGGTGGCTACTTTGAGGAATCTCAAATATATTCTGATTTGTTTTACAGTTTTTTGGTTACTACATGTTTCCATAGGCGTTATTTCATAGTTTTGATGTCTTCACTATTATTTTACAATGCAGAAAATAGTAAAAAGAAACCCTGGAATGAGCAGGTGTCCAAACTTTTGACTGGTACTGTATATTCTATGGAAGTCATAAAATATGATATACCAATAGGAGTTATTTGCTCTTATCCCAACTCTAAACTGTATTGGTAGGAGCGATTATCAGAAGTAAATAAGTGAAATCAGGTGTGTCGGTCTGTGTATGTGTGATGACTCACATGGGGCGTAGAGCATCATGAGGATCGGCCTCTCCTCCCTCTTCAGAAGCTTTCTGAAGTCCTGAGTGAGAAAAGTAGTGAGAAACAGTAGAACTAGTGATCTCAGCAGAGGTCATCGTGCACAATGTGAACTGTCCTTTTCCCTCAGTATATGTGGCTTCCTATGGGTCACTAAAATCAAAGCGACCCATGTAATCTTTAAAACCAAGAGTTCATTGTTTTCCAACATGACGCTAGTCCCTGATTGAAGACGAAAATTGTGCGTGTCTGACAAAACACGAAGAGTTATCACAAGAACACTGACAAACTTGCTCATCAATATACCATCAGAAGTAGACAGTGCTTGACTAGATGCCTTTTGATAGAGAGAAGGAGATCAGTCTTCACTTAGAGGGTGAGCTCTTCTACTTCTTTATTCATCACCTCCTGCACTTCGTGAAACTCTCATTCAGTAGAAGCTGCTGACACCCCTCAACACCCCCAGGCATGTTATGCCACCAAGTAGATGAGTACAAAATAGGATCTCAAGTAATCAAAATAACTTTCCTTTGTGTGTGTGTGTGTGGGTTGTGCGCAGAGCTGGGTTCTGATGGAGCGTCAGCCTCGCTGTTGGAGAGCTGTCTGTGAGTGTGCCGACTGCAGTCAGACCAACTCCCCATTAATAGATTGGGTTTGAACTTAACTGCAGAGATTTTCAGCTTTCTGGTCTAGTCTACCTTTATGTGTTGTTTATATATATTGATCTGAGTTGTCAGCTTGGGATGCATCAAGGTGGGAGGGAGGTTGGAGGGTAGAGTGGACAGAATCTCTCAGCTCACAACTTTGAAGGGATGTTAAGGCATTGGTCTGTGGGTTGATGGTAATTAACGACACCTGGCTTCAAATACTTTAGGGATTTTCAAATTGTTTCAAAAGGCATTTAGAAGCATTTTGAATTTGAAAATACAAGTACTTGAATATCGGAATGCATTTGGAAATAATTGGAAAGTTGCCATGTATTCTCAAATACAAATATTTCAATACTCCATGCATTTGAACCCAGGTTTGTTTGTCCTAGGGGTATTTAAAATCATGTATTTGGAAACAGGTTTGCAAATAAGCCATTTATAGGATTTTTTTTTTTTTTTTAATATTCTTTCAAATAGAAGTAGTTGAATTCAGCCAGACTATTTGAAAATTTGTTGAAGTATTTAAAATACAAATATACCTATTTTAACCCAGGTCTGCCATCTCAACCCATTTCTGTTCTGAACTGAAACGTGTCCATATCGTGCCAGTAAAAACACATGACCATGCAGATGCACCTTGTTGTAAGACAAGGTGTTATTTCTGTACTTACTTTCTCAGTTTCTACATGAACAACATCTTTAGCTTCTGGGTTCTCCTCCCAAAGAGGGGCTCCTGTGGGGTCTTTTAAAAACGCCACCATGGACTGGAGAGAAGGAGAGAGACCAGAGGGGGAGTCTAAACAACATTTAGCATACTGTAACAGATTAACGTGATGTTAACCCTAGAGAGTCTAGACAGTGCGACAGTCATTCCAGAATTTACCCCAGTCTTCATATTAAACAGAACAGGAGGAGTTCTAACAGATGGCATTAACTTCCATCTCAATGTTCATCCATCGGAAAGTAACCATGTAAGCAATTTCCCCACGTTCATAATGAGTTTGATAAGCCTTCCAGACCAACATGAAGAGCCATATGCCTCCAGAGACAACAGAAGGTAGGACAGGAAACATTCACCCCTAACTAATACACTGCTCCTCTGTCACCTGTTCAGACACTGACACAGCAGTTAAAACTGTTAAATAATGAAACATTCCTTGATTTTGAAGAATGAATTCTATAAATACCTTAGTGAGATTACCCCCATCTGTACGTATCATGACCAACTAGGCAACTACGAACATGTTCAGATTATAGATGTCTATCAAAGGCCAGTCCTAATAGTGCAGACAGTACCTTTAATACAAGACGAGCAACCAGACTGACAAACGACCGTCAACGTTGAGTTTATGATGACAAGACAGCTTTCTTAATGTCCATCAGTATTGATGTGCTCACAGGCTCATCCTCTGCCAATGGGCTGGACCAGCCAGGCCAGAGAGACATCAAGGTCAACCCCAGAACAGAGCACTCCATTACTCCAGATACTCTTATGCCAGTGCCCTGATTATAAAGCACTCATAAACTCATTGGATTATCAAGTCTTGACTAAGCAGAACTCAGTCCAATTGGCATCATGTAGGAAGTGAACCATGGTAACATACAGAAACAGGAGACAATGAACCCCCATTCATTTAACCAGGAAACAAATGTTACTTGAATAATTGCAATGTTTCATATTAATTACTGTACTGTTGACTCATTAAGGAAGACGACACTGAAATAAATACATTCTATTACTGTTGTTTGAGACAATGAGTGAGTGAGTAATTACCTTGTATGTAGCAGGCCTGTTGTATTCTGTATGGAACGTCCCATCTCTGCAAGAGACAAGCACATTGTTCAATCAGGGAAGAGAAGTAGATGACTGTTTAGCATGGCATGACTCCCTAAAGAACATTCGTACATGTCATTCTCTCCTGACAGGTGGCATCACAAGCCCCTGGACATAGTGAGGTACATGTTGATACTCACTTATAATGCAGGAGTTTTGCGCCACCACTTTTTGAGCTGGGATCTACCTTCACTTTCTTACACAGTTTACGTCCCTCTGAATCCCTGAGAGACAGGAGAGAAATGTTGACAACAATAGCTGAGTTTCCAAAGGGATGTGGAATTAATATTCACAGCAGCGAGACTTGGTAATAAGATTTCTGCATAGACATTAGTCATTTAACATAAAAAAAATATTCTCTGTCAAACACATGTCGGTGAACCGATATATTGGTCGGGCTCTAATATACACACTGATCTATGGAGAGGAGGTTGATTAGACTGGTGTACATAAACACAAATCTACATAAGTACATTGAGCCTCACTTTTGTAATTGAAGAGGTACCATCTTCAGAGAAATGCGCACACCCTCTTCCTATATATCCAGCCACCCACACATTCACAATGCAAGCACAGGTCTCTCTTGACAATAACTCCTTCTCTCCACTGACAATGAGCATGGAAATGAATTACATAAGTACACAGAGAGAGACTGCCCATCTACCTAGAGCAGAGCTATGCCCTAAGCAAATGGAAGAGATGGAATTAAAATTACAACTCTGACAGCACAGGCCCCCCATCATCAAAATATATCCAGCGCTCTGTCCTTTAAGATAAAAAAAGGACACCATTATTAGTGATACATATGTGGCAGAGGGCACCCATTGTCTGCCAGGAGAAATAGTCTCAACGCAGAGCTGGAGGAAGGAGGGAATTTGTCTCTGTCAGGTGGCGATGGTAGACTTCATCATTACACATGGTGAGTGTCCCAAATGGCACACTATTCCCCATGTAGTGCACTACTTTGGACCTGGGCCCTGGTGAAAAGTAGGTCACTATATAGGGAATAGGGTGCCATTTGGGACAATCTTGTATAATGTCCTTTGGATAAGAGAGACTGGACATTAAATCTCAAGTGGTGTAATGTACACCATTTCCCACCTCTGTGCAAACAATGCTACAGGAGGTCACCAAGTACTGCATTTCTGAGTGAGGTAGTGTTGGTGAGCTAGGGGTCCCAACATTAGCGCAAAACTGTGAAGCACTGAAACACGTAAAAAAAAAAAAATCCCTGCTAGGGAGAAATGCACATTTTACCTAATTAAACAGAAATAGATGTACATGATCAGTCTGATTATAAAATAAAGTGATCGTGAACCTAACTCACAGCTAAAAAATGTAAAGAAAGCAATCCAATGTTATTTCTTGCCTAGACTTCACTGCAAAAAAACAAAAAAAAACACACTAATATTGAAGTTGCCATGACATCCTTAATAAACAGAACACTTGAGCACACACACCTAAATATTGCACTTGGGAAAAAATCTGTTAAAGAAAAAATAGAATGAAACAAAACAGGCATTCTATTTTGCTCTATTATAGTGGCCACTATAGTAGACATTGATCAAGTCCACAGGTGTGCAAAAATAACTGTCAGAGTAAAACATGTCATAAACCCCCCCCCTCACACATGTTACTGTCAAGTTCAACACAACAAAAACCATATCTTTGGGCTATACTGCATATTATATTGTAGAACAGATGTCCACAGGCGGAAAGTGTACAATGTGCCAGCAGAGCATGATACCCTTTGTTGGCAGCATAAGTGATCTCTTTCAGGCAGAGTACACCTGGCATACCCCTTTTAATCCAGTATTGAAAAAGTGAGAAAGTGTATGATGTTCCTTTCACCTCTACTATATAGTGGCATCCAGCTCAAGCCAGGCCCAGCTCCACTTGATCCCCGAATTCACTTGTTTATCGGTGTCTCCCCCCCTCCCCCCCCGGGACGGTTGAGCTAACGTGCACTAATGGGATTAGCATGACATTTTAAGTACCAAGAAAATTTGACATATACATATCTTATATGGGCAGAAAGCTTAGATTAACAAGAATGTAACTGCACTGTCCAATTTACAGAAGCTATCAAGGTAAAATAATACCATGCTATTGTTTGAGGAGTGCACAGTTATGAACTTGAAAATGTAGCAGAGCTGGAGACCCTAATAAACCAATTAGGCACTCTTGATAGAACATTTTGAACAGAAATGCAATGGTTCATTGGATCAGTCTAAAATATTGCACATACACTGCTGCCATCTAGTGGCCAAAATCTAAATTGTGCCTTGAATATAGCATTTTAAAGGTTTCAAAAACAGGCATAATTTTTTTCCTTTGTATTATCTTTTACCAGCTCTAATGTGTTATTCTCCTTCATTAATTTCACATTTCCACCACCTTCAAAGTGTTACCTTTCAAATGGTATCTAGAATATGCATATCCTTGCTTCAGGTCCTGAGCTACAGGCAGTTAGATTTGGGTATGTCATTTTAGGCGAAAACTTTAAGGTCCAATCCTTAAGATTTACAAGCAACGCCTCATTTTCACTTAATTCTCTCATTTTGAAAATTAACCCCATACTGTAGGAGGGAAAACATTAGTAGGTAACTAGTTTACTAGCTAATGAACTAACATTTCACACATATTGCCAGGGTCCAGTAAGCAACTAACATGTTATAACTTGAGAAAAGCAAGGATACGTATACCAGCTAATACTATAGCAAATTGGTTAGATTACTAATGTTAGCTCATCTGACGTAGTAACATTAGCCGTCTGACTTTATTAGCCAGCTAATTTTCACACAGTAAACTCTATTTTGATCTGTTAAGTTGGCTAATGTTGCTCAACATTTCTCTGGCTAGCTAACGGAGAATTCAATCCAGCTAGCAAGATACTTAACAATGCTAACAATACTTGTTCCACACTTTCTCCCTCACCTCAAACTTCCCAAGTGCCAGTGTTACAGCTCAAAGTACGCTTCATCACCTTCTCACCCACGTCTCCGTGGTCAAGCTTCTCACCTACCTCTTCGTTACCGTTCAGGGGACACACTGCTGTAACTGGCAAACTGCCTTTCCACTCTCTCTCAGGTCCTGTCATCTGGTGAGTGTGTCATCCTGGGCTTTCATCCCTCTGTTGGCATGGGCCACCGTTCTCATACTGACACTCGTGAGGAGGTCTCTCTCCCTGTCCAAGCGCTCAGCTAAGCTTTGTTTTGGACCTGGTCCATTGAAAAACTGGACAAGGTGGGAAAACCATAGCCAGTCTTTCCAGAGCTGGTGCTGTAACTAGCAAATTGGTTGTCTCTTCTCTCTTCAGTTGTGTGCTGCATTCTGTTATGTGAACGATTGGCTGAGCCTTGGATACAGCCAGCATTGCTCCAAACGCGCGTCACTCGTTCGCTTACAGCCAGTAGTGATCCAAAGCCCCCCACCCTACCAAACTTTTCTCATCAGATCTAAACGAATCACGTAGGTCACCTATTTTGGATTCAGAACAGCAAATTTCACAGAAAGGTGACTAGTTTGTCAGTTGAGGCGTCACTACAGACCCAGGTTCGATCCCATGCTGTGTCACAACCAACCGTGACTCCCATCGGGCGGCACACAATTGGCCCAGCGTTGTCCGGGTTAGGGGAGGGTTTGGCCGGGGGAGGGGGGCTTCACTTTGCTCATGTCGCTCTAGCAACTCCTTGTGGTGGGCCAGGTGCCTGCAGGCTGACTTTGGCCATCAGTTGGACGGTGCTTCCTCTGACACATTGGTGCGGCTGGCTTCCGGGTTAAGCGGGCAGGTGTCAAGAAGCGGTTTGGTGGGTCATGTTTCGGGGACGCATGATTTGACCGTCGCCTCTCCCGAGCCCGGTGGGGAGTTACAGCAATGAGACAATATCGTAAATCACGAAATTGGGGAGAAAAATAAAGTATAATTTATATAGCCCTTTGTTTCAACCCACCAGAGTCGTCACAGCAGTCAGATTGACTCACTGACCAATCAAAACCCACAGCTGGTTGGAAAGAAAGGATTTGGTGAAGCTCAGCAGCTCCACCCACATCCAGGAATCATGCCATGTCACTCACTGATAATGGATGGGTGTGATGTAGTGTAGCCTCTCTCTAAGGTGCGTCATGGAGAGAGTTAAATCAATTACACAGACAACAGGGTGTTGGTTGGAAGAGGGAACACAGTGGGTGTTGGGAGGAAGAGGCAAGAGGGAGAGTGGCGGAAAGTTATGGGGTGTTAATAAAAGGTGACGTTCCTTGAAAAGTTTAAGTGATGAGGGAACTGTCAGCAATTCACCTCCAGAGGTGAGGTGAAATCAAATTGATAGGTAAGAGACAAGTAGTCCAAAAAAAAGTAAGCCCAGTGGGCAAAACTGCTTGTGGCTTTCCTGCTGGGAAGAGGTTTCAGAATACCATTTAGTCTGATTGTACACCAAGCAGTCAGAGATTGATTAGCCCATTGCTCATTAGCAAAAACAACTAGTCATTTTGTTACAAATCTCCTTGTTTTAGCAGCAGCGTCTGTAGTCTGGCATCCATGCCTGACCTGGCACTGTCTCCTGCCCAGTTCCTCTGACATCACTGTTGGCCATCTCTCAGGTCCTGTCATCTGGTGAGTGTGTCATCCTGGGCTTTCATCCCTCTGTTGGCATGGGCCACCGTTCTCATACTGACACTCGTGAGGAAGTCTCTCTCCCTGTCCAAGCGCTCAGCTAAGCTCTGTTTTGGACCTGGTCCATTGGAGAACTGGACAAGGTGGGAAAACCATAGCCAGTCGCCAGACTCAAAATGCTAAGCTAGCAGCTGGCACTGCATCACCTATGTGACTGAACGGCAGCAAAGAAGCATGTCATCTAAGGCCCCGTAAAGAGTCTCTGGCACAGGTATATGTACAGTAATTGCTGCGGATTCCATATCTTTCAGTATTTCTTTAGGTGTTTTGGAGAGTGGACTGATGGTTGAAATGAGTGAGAAGAGGGAGATAGAGTAGTGGGCAGGATTCGTACCCTCGCTGAAGGTAATATACTGTATACAGTATGTGCTGCAGGCAGCAGTGTTTACCATTAGACCAGCCTCAGGCACCCACACCCTTCAGTATTAAGGAATACGGTGGAGAAAGAGGGTTGACAGTAGATTTACTGCAGTGAAAAGAAAGAAAATCTCATAGTAAATATTTCTAGGTCTATATAAAAACAGCTGACCAGGCTACATTGTTCTTAGACACTTTTCCCTTCTCATTCATCATCCATCTTGGAGAGGTTTGAGAGAAACTTTGAGGGATGCTTTAAGTGGTAGGTGTCAGAGGGGTGATCTTTATTCTTTTCTAGTTTTCTGTTTGAAGACTTCTCTCCCGAGCAACAAAAATGGCTCAAGTGGTTGAGGTTGACATATATAAAAAAAAAAGAAAAAAAAAAAAGAGGGAAGATAAAATGGAAGGAAATCATGTAGGGTAGAGGTCGGATCACACAGGGGGGGGGGGAAGTGAAAGAAATGTTTAAGGAAAACAATTCTTCTAGTGTGTCTTGGGAGCGTGGTGGATCCTCCCAGTATGAACACTTCCAGAGACTTAGTTTCAAATGGTTCATCTGCCCAGACTTGACAGGTCTATTGCATGGGCTTCAGGAAGACAGGGACAGGAAAGCGTGTTTTCCGAACAGTGCCTATAACTCATTCGGACAACACACACACACACACACACACACACACAAATGTAGGGTCTGAAGAGCGGTTTCCTTATTTCTATCCTCCGTAGAGCCCTCAGCAGAATGTGGATATGGAGAAAGAGACTCCCTATTTTAATGAGCATATCTCGTCTCCAATTTCCACTGACTTCAGGAGGATATGCCAGGGAGAGATGGAGATGGCATGGGCAGAAAGACATTTGACACGAGCGCATTCAGCTGGCCTAGGCTTCAATAGCTGCTATCGATTACTTTGTCTAGGCCTGTCTCACTGTGCTTTTACAAGGCAGCCATATAAAGAGGGTTTTACAACTTCCTTCCTATAGCTATACATAGAGCTGGGACTGGGCGGAATGCCTCAACATTTTTCTAACCTAAAATGTTATTCAGAAGCATAATGGGACATAACATACGTGACATGGTGACTTGGACATTTTTCTAACCTAAAACGCTTCTTGGATATCTCTTAGAAGCTATATACTAGGGATGCACGATATATCAGTGAACTTATTGGAATCGGACGATATTAGCTAAAAATGACATCGGCATGGGCCCGATGTCTAGTTCAACACCGATGTCAAAGTTGACATTCATACCTATAACGTAGGTACATGACGTAATGACGCCACGTATAATTTAGCGCTACACAGCATTCCTAACCTAGCCCACAATGTCTGCTGTGTGGATCGAGCAGTCAACAAGTCGAGCAGTCATTTCAAAAAGAAATAAAATTTCAGCGAGACAACTCAAAGGCAAAATCCATTAATGCCAAGATAATGGAATTCATTGCCCTTGACAATCAACCGTTCTGTCGTGGGTGATGTTGGCTTTCGCCGACTCATCGAGCACTGGTACACACTACCAAGTGCGCTATTTTTCAGATGTTGCCCTACAGGAGTTAAACAATAGCATCACTGCTAAACAAATTAATTTTAAAAAAGGCAATTTATTTTTGCGTCACTGCTATTAGCTTCACAACTGACATTTGGACCAGCGATATCAGCCCCATAAGCATGCCAAGTCTGGCAGCACAGTGGTTCGTCGAGGACTTTGTACTGAGGAAAGTCGCATTGCATGCTCATGAATGTGCTGGTTGTCATACCGCTGCCGCCATTTCAATGGCATTTGAGAACATGTTTTAAACATGAACACACTAGCTAGCTCCATTCGAACAACTGACTCGAGAAATAAGCTCATCAACTGCACCTGCAGCAGACGTGATACCCTCTGTCATGGCATTGAAACGCCTGCTTAACAAAACTGCCGACAGGCTGTGAACAAGCGATTCGGTTGCATTCTCTTTACTGCGTCGCCACCATGCTCGATGCTATGTACAAGGACCGATACTTCAATGCAGACAAGAAACAGGGTTTACGTGAAATGTTACATACACAGCTGGACACGAACACAATGACAGTGCGCACCGAGGAAGATAGGCCAAGGACAGGCAGAGCTGAAACTTCACTGCTTGACATGTATGATGAAATTCTGGCTGAGACTGAACAACGTCACAGCACAGCAAGTAAGTGAAAGAAATAGGTTTTGATTATGTTTTACTGGTAATGGGGACATGTGTAAATGCCAACAAAATAACTTTTGTCAGTGTGGTGTGTAACCTTTAACTAGGTAAGTCAGTTAAGAACAAATTCTTATTTACAATGAAGGCCTACCCCGGACAATGCTGGGCCAATTGTGCACCACCCTATGGGACTCCCAATCACAACCGGATGTGATACAGCCAGGATTTGAACCAGGGACTGTAGTGACATCTCTTACACTGAGATGCAGTGCCTTAAACAGCTGCATCCATGTGTTATCTATAACTGTACAAGAATGCTTATAAGGCTGCAATTTTTTTTTATATAAATTTTTTTTATAGGTATCGATTTTTTGGGCAAGGAAAATATCTGATATCAGTGCATCACTACTATATAACATGTGACACATTGCCTAAATGTATTAATGCATGCCATTCCATCAACCCTGTACTTACCCACAGTTGACCCAGGCAATGGTGCCCTGTCCTTTGACAACCTGGGCCACGTCAGACAGCAGCTTGAACTTAGAGTCCCCGGAGGTAGCTGTTTACACACACACACACACAATAAGAGGGGTGGAGTTAGGCCTATATTTCACAAAAACACAATTCAGTTTTACTACTCAGGTCACCTTATAATACACAGTAAACAATAGGTTATAATTAGGGTTGCAATTCTTTCTCCCAAAATCATGTTTTTAGGATTCCGGATTTCCTGCCTATTCCTTAAAGAATCCGGGAAACTTCCAACCAGGGTTTCTGAAAAAATGTCTGGAATTTTGAAACCCTAGTTAGAATTCAATGAAGGTTGGAGTCGAGTCAGAGGTCATAACACTAAAAACATGGACTGTGAACTCAAACAGCTATCAATCACACAAGGGTACTTTATCCATGAACATTACCCTAGTGTTACTTAAATAGACCTAGTCTCTGGGAGAGCATAATCTACGATTCACATGGTCTACACATTACCTAACAGAGTCATCACTAAACTACTTGCACCATGTTATAAAAATCATAAACACATCATAGTCCAAGGCCTAGTGAAAAACCAACTAATAAACTGCATTACACAATGTCCTTTGAGATACAATGTGGATTCAGAGAAGTAAGCGCACTGATTCTTTCGTCTCTGTTGAACAATACATACATTGTACAACCCCTTCAACATTTGTAGTATTATGTGTTGGACACCTCTATTTTACATTTTGGGGCATTGCCATGGTCCTCTGGAGGTCCTGAATCACACCAGGTTGGTTGGTGGTAATACAAACATTGGGCCTTGACGTTAGAAATCACCATATATGTTGAGTTCAAATTGCTTGCAGATTCAAGTTACTGGAGAGCCTTTTCCTCAAGTTGGTGGGGTCTCAGATGGGGCACTGGGAAGCACCGGAACACTTAGTATCTGTGACAGACATTCTGGAGCTTTTTGGGCCCCTCTTGTGAAGGAACCAAGTAATGCGCCAGTGGCGGTCAGGGAGAGGATCCGACAGTAGGAAATGAAGTGAGTAAACATTCCTAAACCTTCCCTTCGGAGAAGGCCAGAACGCAACGCCACAGTAACGGCAAGCAATCAATCCCAGGGTGACGTTCGATACGTGCAAGTCTTATCAAATGACCTAACACTGGCTGAATTATGAAGGAGACACATTTGGAGTGGAGCCGTACACACACACACACACACAAAATTCATGGGAGCAGTGGGGCCTTGAGACGTAGATTGTTTATGAACATCAGCATAGAGCAGCACGTACTGTACGCACACACTGCACTTTTTTCTGGCCTGAAATATGCTAATGAAAATGTAATTAAATGCAAGAGAGGGTGATTTCCCTAATGGCTGTCAGTGAATGTAGTTTCATGGCTTCATTTGATCACATTGAGCTTTTGGGTGTGTTTTTCTGTTCAGTACACTGTTATGTAGCACTTCCAAATCCAGGGAATAGAAGAGAACAAAATATGCTGCAGGTCATTATAAACAAGCAGTGTGATGCATAACCACTGCCCTTCCACAAAGTTATTCATTTACCATTATAAGTGACGGATTGTCAGAGATAAGATCACACTTTAAGAGGTCATTTACACCGAAAAAGGCAGCTTGGGGACCATATTCACGAAGCGTCTCAGAGTAGTGCTGATCTAGGATCACAATGAATAAGATTATGTTGAGCTGATCCTACATCAGCACTCCTATTCTGAGAGGCTTTATGAATACAGATTTCAAAGCGGTTTTTTTTTTTGTCTACAAAAGGCCTAAAGTATGCCCACTAACTCACCTGACAGGACTGACTTAGTGTACAGCACCAGGACATTGGTTCTAACCCACCTGATTTAGTGTAGAGCACCAGGACATTAGTTCGGGTCCTCAGGAGCTTCTTTAAGTCCTTGTGGTCACTGACCTTCTCTATCAGAGGAGAGACCTTCACCGCCGCCTGCAGCACAGACGCCAGGCACACCTGCAGACAGAGATGGATAGATACTATTTTATTCATTACTATTATTTCAGAGGCCGACTCACATTCAGAATAACTCCCACATTGGATGCTACAGTGCAGAA
Organism: Salmo trutta; assembly: GCF_901001165.1. Lineage (NCBI taxonomy): Eukaryota > Metazoa > Chordata > Actinopteri > Salmoniformes > Salmonidae > Salmo > Salmo trutta. The sequence continues at coordinate 22,245,571 of NC_042980.1, forward strand.
GAATGGTCATTTTTGTGATTTGAGATGTCAGATACATTGGGTTTTGTCTTGCATATGAGGTATGTGGTCAGCATCAGGTGAAACAAAGACTGAGTCATCTCATTGTGTGTGACTGAGGGCCTCATTGGTGGGCACAAACACATTAGGTAAAATAGAGTCTAAGGTACAACATATGTGAATATGAAAATAAATAGGAGTTTGAGTTTAAATATTTTACTTTAAGAGGTTACGGATCACACCCTTTTTACCTAAATCTAACTGTCTGTAGCTCAGGACCTGAAGCAAGGATATGGATATTGTATAAACCATTTGAAAGGAAACACTGAAGTTTGTGGAAATGTGAAATTAATGTAGGAGAATAACATAAGATCTGGTTAAAAAAATAAACAAATAATTGAAATGCAAGAGAAAGACCATAATGTATTATCCAGCCCAGACAATTTAGATTTTGGCCACTAGATGGCTGCAGTGCATGTGCAAAATTTTAGACTGACCCAATGAACCATTGCATATCTGTTCAAAATGTATCAAGACAGCCCAAATGTGCCTAATTGGTTTATTAATACACTTAAGTTCATAATTGGGCACGCTCCTCAAACAATAGAATGGTATTATTTCACTGTAATAGCTACTGTAAATTGGACAGCGCAGATTAACAAGAATTTAAGCTTTCTGCCCATATCAGATGCGTCTATGTCCTGGGAAATATTTGTTGCTTACAACCTCATGCTAATCACGTTAGCCTACATTAGCTCGGGACGGACACACGTTGCTTTCTGAGCACTTCTACAATAACTGTATGGGGGGGGAAAAAAAATATTAGTTAAGGGACAGAACTGATATTGACGATTGAGTGTGAGACTGAGTCAGTCCTCAGCTATTTGATCATTCAAGAGCTGCTGAGGCAGAGCAGGCTTATTTCACAACTACATTAACATTAGACCCTTTAGAAATGTAGGAAAGGCTGGTGATGATTTCTCCCCCACGCGATCACATTTCTCCAGGCTCATTTGCGGCCTTAGAGTGGGTGTGCATAGCGCATATTGTTGAGAAGATCAGAGTGAAAACGTACAAAGAGCACAATTACATTCACAGGAAATTGATGGATAGCATAGTGTTATAGTGAAATGAAAGCAGCACTATGGAGAGTGGCGGATGTGAGGTTGGGAGAGGATGCGGAGGGGAGGAAGGACACGGACATCAGCACGGATGGAGCTACACAAAGAACGAGTAGAGGATTTGCAAAAACCTTCCCTGGAACATTGACCTTGTCGTGCTCGCCGCTCATGCATCACATGCCCTGACAGCTGACAGGCAGCCAATACTGCAACAATGGCTGGGCAATCAGTGCATTGGTTGGTTTCCTTACCTAGGTACCTACTCCTTGGCTTAGGCTACATGACATAATATCACTGTCCTGTGTCAATGTGAGCAGCATCCTAATGACTGTCTGCTTCCGCAATACACACACCTCCCTGTTATATGATCAACATCTAGTGAACAGCAGGAGGACTGTCTCAGACTAGAGATTAGACTTCCAATCGATGGAGACAGACAGAACAGACTGGGGGATACACTGCATGCTAGGCAGCTAATCATCCACAGCTGAAGAGGTAGCTAGACCTAGCTCATGCCCATAGCCTCAGGGATGTTCTAGTGAGCAGAGAATGTAATGAGAAGAAAAAAAAGTCCCCTTGGATGTCAGGCACTTATTTCATGTTGTGGTTGGTTATAACACAATTTGCTTTATGTATTTGTATATTTCTTTCTGGTGAGTGTTTGAAGCTGAAGACCTAGGCTAGCTATTCTGTACACTTGTATCATGTTTCTGAAGACATGCCTACTCCCTTTAGCACACAATGCACAACTCAAACTAACCTTATTGCTACACTATGATTCACCAAATCATGTTGTTTTCTTGTTTGCATTCAGGCAATTCCACAGCAAGAGTGATGCTGAGACTCAGATTTTTCACTTTAAAATGGATGTCAAACCAAAACCATTGAGCGCAAAGTTAAACCATACAACTCGATGCACAAGGATTCCTTTTAACAATGTCCACTAATCATTGGTTGTCTGACATACATTTTAAAGTTACAAATCAGGAGCCTCAGCATCACTCTTAACATGGAATTGCCCATACAGTCGTGGGCAAAAGTTGAGAATGACAAATATTAATTTTCACAAAGTCTGCTGCCTCAGTTTGTATGATGGCAATTTGCATATACTCCAGAATGTTATGAAGAGTGATCAGATGAATTGCAAAGTTCCTCTTTGCCATGCAAATGAACGGAATCCCCCCAAAAAACATTTCCACTGCATTTCAGCCCTGTCACAAAAGGACCAGCTGACATGTCCGTGATTCTCTCGTTAACACAGGTGTGAGTGTTGGTGAGGACAAGGCTGGAGATCCCTCTGTCAGGCTGATTGAGTTTGAAAAACAGACTGGAAGCTTCAAAAGGAAGGTGGTGCTTGGATCCTTGTTCTTCCTGTCAACCATTGGTACCTGCAAGGAAACACGTGCCGTCATCATTGCTTTGCACAAAAAGGAATTCACAGGCAAGGATATTGCTGCCAGTAGATTGCACCTAAATCAACCATTTATCGGATCATCAAGAACTTCAAGGAGAGCGGTTCAATTGTTGTGAAGGCTTCAGAGCGCCCAAGAAAGTCCAGCAAGCGCCAGGACCGTCTCCTAAAGTTGATTCAGCTGCGGGATCGGGGCACCACCAGTACAGAGCTTGCTCAGGAATGGCAGCAGGCAGGTGTGAGTGCATCTGCATGCACAGTGAGGAAGACTTTGAGGATGGCCTGGTGTCAAGAAGGGCAGCAAAGAAGCCACTTCTCTCCAGGAAAAACATCAGGGACAGACTGATATTCTGCAAAAGGTACAGGGATTGGACTGCTGAGGACTGGGTTAAAGTCATTCTCTGATGAATCCCCTTTGATTGTTTGGGGCATGCGGAAAAAAAGCTTGTCTGGAGAAGAGAAGGTGAGCGCTACCATCAGTCCTGTGTCATGCCAACAGTAAAGCATCCTGAGACCATTCATGTGTGGGGTTGCTTCTCAGCCAAGAGAGAGGGCTCACTCACAATTATGCCTAAGAACACAGCAATGAATAAAGAATAGTACCAACACATCCTCCGAGAGCAACTTCTCCCAACCATCCAGGAACAGTTTGGTGACGAACAATGCCTTTTCCAGCATGATGGAGCACCTTGCCATAAGGCAAAAGTGATAACTAAGTGGCTCGGGGAACAAAACCAATATTTTGGGTCCATGGCCAGGAAACTCCCCAGACCTTAATTTCATTGAGAACTTGGTCAATCCTCAAGAGGCGGGTGGACAAACAAAAACCCACAAATTCTGACAAACTCCAAGCATTGATTATGCAAGAATGGGCTGCCATCAGTCAGGATGTGGCCAAACAAGACACTGAAGCAGCAAACTTTGTGGAAATTAATATTTGTAATTCAACTTTTGGCCACGGCTGTACACTTAGGACTGTCAGGGTATCGTAAACCATAAGCCTTAAGATACCCTGACAGTCCTTCCTGCACTGAATTAAAAAAAATTATAATCTATATTTGGTAATGCTGAGTGCAAAAGACAAAGGTCACTAATATCACACAGAATATTATGAACTGATGGTGCCTAAGATGGCAGCCGTTGTCTGTTTTTTTTCCCTTCACATTATTTGTAACTTATTTTTTTTTTTAACATAAGATATGGCAGCAGAAACATAACGGCAAAAAAAAAAACAATTTTACTTCTGGATATCAGGACAGTGATCACTCACCTCGGATTAGACAAAGATTTTCTTCAACAAGCAGGACGCACAGGATGTACTTCAGACATCCGACAAGGCTGAAATCCCCGTCATTGGCAGGAGAAAGACGCAGGTATAGAAGACACAGGGCGGGATGCCATGTAAGGAGCAACGGACGGCGAGTGGGAAATCTGGCTTTACCATCAATATTACTTGCCAACGTACAATCACAAATATCCTACCAACGGGACATCAAAAACAGTAATATCATGCGTCACCGAATCGTGGCTGAATGACGACATGGATAACATTCAGCTGGCAGGATATACGCTGCACCGGCTAGATAGAACAGCACACTCCAGTAAGAAGAGGGGGGGTGGTCTGTGTATAATTGTAAACAGCTGGTGCACAAAATCTAAGGAAGTCTCCAGATTTCGCGCGCCTGAAGTAGAGCATCTCAGGATAAGCTGTAGATCACACTATTTGCTAAGAGTTAATCTATATTTTTCAGTTTATTTACTACCACAGACGGATGCTGGCACTAAGATCTCAGTCAGCAGTATAACAAAATAAGCAAACAGGGAAACGCCCACCCAGAGGACAGCACTCCTAGGGGCCGGGGACTTGGACACAGGGAAACTTAAGTCCGTTTGACCTAATTTCTATCAGCATGTTAAATGTGCAAGCAGAGAGGGAAAAAAAATGAAATTAATCTTGAGACCAGCTTTACGCCACACAAACAAAGCTCTCCCTCGCCGCCACCCCCCCCCCCCCCCATTTGGCAAATCTGACCATAATTCCATCCTCCTGATTCCAAGCAAAAACTAAAGCACCAGTGTCTCGGTCAATAAAGAAGTGGTCAGATAACACTCCTGTAGCTTAGCATCTGCGCTTTGCTAGCACAGACTAGAATACGTTCCAGGATTCCTCAGATGGCATTGAGGAGTACACCACATCAGTCACTGGCTTCGAGGATATCATCCCCACAGTGACTGTACGCACATACCCCAACCAGAAACTATGGATTACAGGAAACATCTTCACTGAGCTAAAGGGTAGAGCTGCCACCTTCAAGGAGCAGGACTCTAACACGGACACTTAAGAAATCCCGCTACGACAGATGAACCATCAAACAGGCAAAGCACCAATACAGGACTAAGATTGAATCGTACTACACCGGCACTCGTCGGATGTGGCAGGGGCTGCAAACTATTACAGACTACAAAGGGAACCACAGCCGCCCAGTGACAAGCCTACCAGACGAGCTTAAATTATTATTATTTTTTTTTAAACTTCTATGCTCACGTCGAGGCAAGTAACACTGAAACATGCATGAGAGCATCAGCTGTCCCAGATGAGTGTGATCACGCTCTTCGCAGCCTATGTGAGTAAGACCTTTAAACAGATCAAAATTAACTGCCTGGTATGGCAACTGCTCAGCCTCCGACCGCAAGGCACTACAGAGGGTAGTGCGTACGGCCCAGTACGTCACTGGGCCTAAGCTGCCTGCCATCCAGGACCTCTATACCAGGCGGTGTCAGAGGAATGCCCTAAAAATGGTCAAAGACTCAAGCCATACGTCATAGACTTCTCTGCTACCGCATGGCAAGCGGTACCGGAGCGCCAAGTCTAGGACCAAAAGGCTTCTCAACAGCTTTTACCCCCAAGCCATAAGACTCCTCAACAGCTAATCATATCGCTACACGGACTATGCATTGTGTCCTGCCAACCCCTCTTTTACACTGCTGCTACTACTCTGTTTATCATCTATGCATAGTCACGTTAATCCTACATGTACAGTGGGGGGAAAAAGTATTTGATCCCCTGCTGATTTTGTACATTTGCCCACTTACAAAGAAATTATCAGTCTATAATTTTAATGGTAGGTTTATTTGAACAGTGAGAGACAGAATAACAAAAGAAATCCAGAAAAACATGTCAAAATCATTAAAATGATTTGCATTTTAATGAGGGAAATAAGTATTTGACCCCTCCGCAAAACATGACTTAGTACATGGTGGCAAAAACCCTTGTTGGCATTCAGAGGTCAGACGTTTCTTGTAGTTGGCCACCAGGTTTGCACACATCTCAGGAGGGATTTTGTCCTACTCTTTGCAGATCTTCTCCAAGTTATTAAGGTTGAGGCTGACGTTTGGCAACTCGAACCTTCAGCTCCCTCCACAGATATTCTATGGGATTAAGGTCTGGAGACTGGCTAGGCCACTCCAGGACCTTAATGTGCTTCTTCTTGAGCCACTCCTTTGTTGCCTTGGCCGTGTGTTTTGGGTCATTGTCATGCTGGAATACCCATCCACAACCCATTTTCAATGCCCTGGCTGAGGGAAGGATGTTCTCGCCCAAGATTTGACGGTACATGGCCCCGTCCATCATCCCTTTGATGCGGTGAAGTTGTCCTGTCCCCTTAGCAGAAAAACACCCCCAAAGCATAATGTTTCCACCTCCATGTTTGACGGTGGGGATGGTGTTATTGGGGTCATAGGCAGCATTCCTCCTCCTCCAAACACGGCGAGTTGAGTTGATGCCAAAGAGCTCCGTTTTGGTCTCGTCTGACCACAACACTTTCACCCAGTTGTCCTCTGAATCATTCAGATGTTCATTGGCAAACTTCAGACGGGCATGTATATGTATTCTTGAGCAGGGGGAACTTGCGGCCGCTGCAGGATTTCAGTCCTTCACGGCGTAGTGTGTTACCAATTGTTTTCTTGGTGACTATGGTCCCAGCTGCCTTGAGATCATTGACAAGATCCTCCTGTGTAGTTCTGGGCTGATTCCTCACCGTTCTCATGATCATTGCAACCCCACGAGGTGAGATCATGCATGGAGCCCCAGGCCGAGGGATATTGACAGTTCTTTTGTGTTTCTTCCATTTGCGAATAGTCACACCATATGTTGTCACCTTCTCACCAAGCTGCTTGGCGATGGTCTTGTAGCCCATTCCAGCCTTGTGTAGGTCTACAATCTTGTCCCTGACATCCTTGGAGAGCTCTTTGGTCTTGGCCATGGTGGAGAGTTTGGAATCTGATTGATTGATTCTGTGGACAGGTGTCTTTTATACAGGTCACAAGCTGCGGTTAGGAGCACTCCCTTTAAGAATGTGCTCCTAATCTCAGCTCATTATCTGTATAAAAGACACCTGGGACCTAGAAATCTTTCTGATTGTGAGGGGGTCAAATACTTACTTCCCTCATTAAAATGCAAATCAATTTGTAACATTTTTGACATGCGTTTTTCTGGATATTTGTTGTTATTCTGTCTCACTGTTCAAATAAACCTACCATTAAAATTATAGACTGATCCCTTCATCAGTGGGCAAATGTACAAAAATCAGCAGGGGATCAAATACTTTTTTCCCCCTACTGTACATATTACCTCAAATAGCCCGACTAACCGGTGCACCATTGACTGTACCGGTACCACCTGTATATAGCCTCCGCTACTGTTATTTTTTTACTGTTTCCTTTGCCTACCTATTGGTTTACCTAATACCTTTTTTTTTTTTTTTACTTAAACTGCACTGTTGGTTAAGGGCTTGTAAGTAAGCATTTCACTGTAAGAAGGTGTAAGCATTTCACTGTAAGAAGGTGTAAGCATTTCACCTGTTGTATTCAACACACGTGACAAATAAACTTTGATATGATCTGATTTAACATAACCCATCAGATCTATCCCATTAATTCTGTTTAGTGCAGAACTATAATCTATGGCAAATCCCTTCATTACTGATCACATATGCCGTAGCTCAGCTAACTCAGCATATCCAATAAAGATACGATGTATGCAGCTGTCTGTACTGTAGGCCTAAGTGCAGGAGCTCCTCTCCTCCCACCCCGAAACTGCATCCCAAATGACACATTATTCCATATGTACTGCAATAAATAGGGAATAGGGTAGCACTTGGGAAACAGCCAGAATACATTGAGGAAGTCCATTAGAACACTACCCACCTACCTTTATCCAACAAAAAAAGTAACGTTATATCAGTGTAAAAAAATACCACGCCAACTAAGTAGCCAGCAGAGAGAAACCCAGCCGGTCGTCTCACTGGCTCTCTCTCGGCGCCCTCTGTAACCGCCATCTGGCGTGACAAATCTGCTTAATAAACGGCGTCCTGTTTTAAGTTTTGTTTTAAGGTGTGCACTGAATCAGAACAAATCAGGGGTGGGTTTGTCAAACACTCCATTTTGTCTCTGATTAATGACTCAAACAGTAGAGAATGCATGTGTGTATGTATGTTGTGTTAGTCCCTCTGTGTGTCTGAGTGTGACTGTGTGCATGTGTTGTAGGCCTACATGTTTGTATGTGTGTGACCATACAAGTGTGTTTGTATGTACATGCATACATAAGTACGCAACTACGGGCATGCGAGATGCTAAGGACACTGCATCTAATAACACCATCTTAGCTGACATATAGATGTCCGTCTCCCCCCTCAGCGATGATAAAATGGCCTCTGATGAAACCGCTGACAGGGAGGAAACTATTGTGGCCCTTCTCAATTATGATGAACACCACCTCTATCAATGATTGCATCCCAAGTGGCACCCTCCCTATATAGTGCCCTACTTTTGACCAGATCCTATGGGCCCTGGTCAAAAGTAGTGCACTGTATAGGGAACAAGAGCTCTAGAGGGTATATTGGGCAACCAACCAACCATGATAGGAGGAGGTCCCTCAATCCAGATTAAGAGATTAAAAAAAAAGGAAATAGCTTTGACAGGCAGCTAGGCAGGGCCGCCAGGACAGTCTTCAACACACAGAGCAGTAGGTCAGTCTCCCGTCATCTCCCACACATCATTATTTTTATTTTTTTTAAATTGCTACACTATAGTGAACAAAAATTTAAACGTAACGTGTAAAGTGTTGGTCCCATGTTTCATGAGCTGACATAAAAGATCACATAAATGTTCCATACGGACAAAAACCTTATTTCTATCAAATTTTGTGCACAAATTTGTTTACATCCCTGTTAGTGAGCATTTCTCCTTTGCCAAGATAATCAATCCACCTGACAGGTGTGGCATAATCAAGCAGCTGACTAAACAGCATGATCATTACACAGGTGAACCTTGTGCTGGGGACAATAAAAGGCCACTATAAATGTGCAGCTGTGTCACAACACAATGCCAGAGATGTCTCAAATTGAGGGAGCATGCAATTGGCATGCTGACTGCAGGAATGTCCACCAGAGGTGTTCCCAGATAATTGAATATGCATTTCTCTACCATAAGCCGCCTCCAACGTCATTTTAGGGAATTTGTCAGTATGACTAACCGGCCTCACAACCGCAGACCACATGTAACCACACCAGCCCAGGACTTCCAGATCCAGCTTCTTCACGTGTGGAATCGTCTGAGACTAGCCACCTGGACAGCTGATGAAACTGAGGAGTATTTCTGTCTGTAATAAAGCTATTTTTGTGGGGAAAAACTAATTCTGATTGACTGGGCCTGGCTTCCCAGTGGGTGGGCCTATGTCCTCACTGGCCCACCCATGGCTGCACCTCTGCCCAGTCATGTGAAAATCCATAGATTTAGGGCCTAATGAATTTATTTCATTTGACCAATTTCCTTATATGAACTGTAACTCAGTAAAATCAATGAAATTGTTGCGTTTATATTTTGATTACTGCACTGTTGGGTAGAACATGCAAGTTAAGCACTTCACTGTTCTTGTGCATGTGACAATAGAACTTGAATTCACAAACACACAATTTCCCCTGCTTGCCATTACACAACAGCAGTACCCACCTTTGTTTGACATGGCAGTTACTACACCACCAAACAGGATGCTGAACAGGAAAGGTCCATGAGCACAAATTGTGTGATTGGAATGATGTCAAAATTCAGCCATTACGTATGTAGCCAATCAAGGGATGAGTGTTAGTAACAAAGTAAAATAATGTAGGCCTAAGGTAACATGTCAAATGTAGCAAACAAGGTTACATTCCTAGAAATCATTCCTCAAGAAATGCAGTTATATTAATAAAAGTGTAGAAATATCTTAATAAATGTTCAAGTGACTGGCCAACATACCCATCCATGAGTCATAACCCCACCTCTCGTTCAAACACCTAGCTGTCTAACTGATTCCAAAGGGCATTTTCATCAAACGTAAACCATGCCCACCCCGGAAAAAAGTAGAAACCTGTTGGGGGGTGAACAGTAAAGCAACGGGTGGTCTTTGTCACAGCCACACTTCAAAAGAAAAGAAACCGTTCAACTTAGGAGGCTAATTTACGCATTCAGCCAAATCACAGTTCTGTTCCCAAAATAGACAGCGCAAAAAAAGACTACTGTGCCTTGAAGCCAGACATGAATAACAACACAGAGAGAGACGGCCAAGGTATGCAGGACAACTAGGTAGGTTAACTTCACGTCATCATAGGAATTCTATATCCATTCTCGGAAAAGGGACACTAGATGCCTGTTGTGCTGACAATCCATTCACGAGGATCTACACGTTTTGATAAAATAATATGAAACTACAGTAAGATACTATATTCACTTGTTTTTGTGGGGTTTATTTATAAGCCTCAGGTTCAGGCTCTGATTTAAAATTGCTAGGGCTGTCAACATTGCCTCCCTGCACGAAGACCGGGAAAAGATACATCGCAGGCTTTTGTAGATTAAATAAAACGAACAACATTTACATTCAAACATGTCTCTGTTTATATGACACAAAGAATGAGCACAAACAACTTACCAACAAGAAGAATATGTACATTTTCAGCTCTCTCATCCCACTCCCGTAGCGGTTCCAAGAAGCCATGATGCAGTTGCCACGTCTGGATACGCACGCGCAATCGGGCTTTTCACGGATTCTCGAGAAGCCCGCAAGGCTTCTTAGGAAATGTAGTTTTGGAGGACGGAGGACAGACTATAGCCCGTTCGCATAACCAGAGATGGGCCCTGGCCTCGCCACAGACATTGAAGCGCTTCTAGAGTTTTGAGAGCTCTAAACGATATTTGATTGACCCCCCCAGCTTTTAAAGTTAATGTCCTGAAATTCTTCACATTTTGCTATGGGGTGTGGAGACATTTTTAATTCACATTTTCTCCAATTCTTAACATTTTTGCATGGGGCAGATATAACATTTGGCAGATTTAAAACTAATTTCATGCGATTCTACAAATTTTGCCATGGGATGGATACTTTTTTGGGCAGTTTTAAAGCTAATTTCCTGCAATTCTACCCATTTTGCCATGATTTATGCCGGTCAGTAATTCTTTCGGCCATGACTAGTAGGCTACAAGGTTTAGATAGCTGGCTAGACTAATTTACCTAGCAATCTGAAATGTTAGCTGACATGGGCCAATTTAGTGAACGTCAGTGACTGACATAACAAGAGAAAAACTGCTGACGCACTATCAAATTTCGAAATTGCACATTGTGTATTCTACTATTCATCTAACTGTAAATTAAGACCCTGACTGACCTACCATTTTTTAAGTATAAACATTGGTTGGGGCTGCTTATGTCTAGAAATGGCCCGAGGAAGTGTTTGCACAGGTGAGAGTGAGCATATGGTTCTTACCGTTTCACTATAAGATTTACATTTTAGCAGATTTAACCTTTATTTAAATAGGCAAGTCAGTTAAGAACAAATTCTTATTTACAATGACAGCCTACCTCAGGCAAACCCTAACGACGCTGGGCTAGTTGTGCGCGCCCTATGGGACTCCCAATCACGGCAGTTGTGATACAGCCTGGAATTGAACCAAGGTCTGTAGTGACACCTCTAGCACTGCGATGTAGTGCCTTAGACCACTGCACCATTCGGAAGCCCCCAAATGCTTTTATCACGAGCAATTAGGGTTAAGTGCTTTGCTCAAGGGCACTGCGATAGATTTTCATCTAGTCGTCTCGGGGATTTGAACCAGCAACCTTTCGGTTACTGACCCAACGCTCTTAACCTCTAGTGCACCTCTCCTTACACCGTAATGTATTTAAATGCAAAGTTGCTCCAGGCCTATGTTATTTATCTGAAAATAAATGGGAACATAACTCAAGCAACGATCCAAGTCTGGAAAGGCAGCTCGATGTGGGCGCATCATGTAGGCTACTGCTCTCAACCTGTACTGGTGCCGGGAAATCAGGAATCGCCACTAGTGTGACTGAACTAAACTATTCAAACTTCAAAGCTGAAATCAACTGCCATCAGAGATAATTGAATGTTTTTTTGTGTGAAAATTATCTTGAACTTCCATAGATTCAGATATAAAGTCATTGTAAGCAGGTTGACAAGGGTTCCCTTAAAAAACAACAATAGTCAGGCTTTATATTGGTACCAACCTCGCATCCGGGGAGACCATGAACAATGAGGGGTGTTTTTGTAAGTAAAATAACAGTTATTGCATATCCCCAGATAATAATAAAACAAATCACGTTAGTGAAGTGTCTTTAATATGAAACACAGGGAGGTCATCACAAACCGTTACTCCATACTCCAAGTATGTATATGCGCTTGTCATTTTTTTATATAGCAAATGCTCTCTTGTGCACCCCTCTCGGTTAGAGTTGCGATGGTCCTTGTAGTAGCTTCCAACTCGCAGAGAGAGCGCAGTAACCAGCTGCAGGTCGTTTTGATCGAGACATTGGAGAGTGGAGGGAGATAGACTTCTGTTGAGGTAGCCTGAAGAATCAAGGAGAGCCCTCGTGCTTTGCGTGACATTTAGAACAAGTTAGAAAAAACATCAAAGGTAAGAATACACTTCCATGTATCTATTGGACAGTTGAATTGCATGGCCCTTTGTCATATTGTAATATTTGCAATGGCACAATAGTAATTCGATTTAAATTTAACTTTTAAAACGAAATAAACAAATAGCCTAACTTTCCAATAAACATTTTATTCTGGAATGATTATCCTTTTCCAAAATGGTGCTAGTTATAGATAAGGAATAAAACACATTTTTTTGTCAAGGTATTGATAGAATAGCCTATATTGAGCACCGTTTCCACATTTTACATCCAAACCATTTATCATGCGATGAATTAGAAGTTTCAGTTAAAAAATCGTGTTACTTACACATAACAGTATTTCTGTGTGCCTCCTATCTTGTCAATGTAATCATACCTTGAATAGAGGGCACTGTTGGCGTCGTAGTTTGTTCCACAATATCTTATGTTTATTCAGAGCAGTTAGCGGGTCTTTTATACCGCTCAGGCTTTACTTTCTACTCACGTCCAGCCGAGGATCAGAGGCATTTTTGGGCTGCAGGAACCTACCGCCACATTTCCACTGTTATAAACTTCATTGTGTTGTGCTGTCCGTAATCAGGACCCGTGGGGTAAGATTAGAAAGATGCAGAGGTCCAGAGAGTAGACTCTCCACATTCGCTTTTCTCTTTCTTTCTTTATCTCTTTTGTCCTGTGATTAGAAATGTCTGTTTTTCAAATAAATGAGAAAAGTAGTGTCATAAAATAACATTGAAATTACTCATGCAGCTTGGAGAATAGACCTTGCACCGGTTGTCCTTTTTCTTTAGTCTTGCGCAACGGCATGGGTGCCAAGTTGATAGTGGATGTATAATAATATTGCAGATTTATTACTGGCATCCCGCTGATACCTGTTAAATATCATTTTTACAGCTTGCGGATTTTGCAACAAAAAAAGAGCGAATATAGGTCCTTGCGCACAGAGAACATTATATTCCCAACAACCGCGAGTTGCCTTCCCTTATTCCCTTATTCCTCCTTGATGTCAAGTTGATTCATTATTCGTTTGTAGAAATTAAAAACTATAAACAAATACAGTAAATGTCACATTTCTGAATTTAGCATTAATTCTTATGGTAGGTGAAGTCTTTCTCCCCTTTACGCATCTCAGACACTTCTATTCTGCAAGCCATGTTCACCCTGCGGCCACATTGCATAGAATAACATATAATTACTTCAGGTATTACAACACATCCAAACAGAGAAAAGGTAAAGAATGACGACTAGGCTGAAACACCAATTGATTGCTTTTCAAGTTCAAGGCTCCGTTTAAAATTGGTATTGAATCCATTTGAGAATGTAGCATTTTTAGAGCGCGATAGAGGGCAGTGTTCAGCAAAGCTGCACAGCTGTAGAACCACAGGCAGGTGAGAGGGAGAGAAAGTGTGGAGGCAAATGTGGCCGAAAGCATTTACACCTGCATTGCTGACATATTTTCATATACTTTCATATTTTTGAATACTTTATCTAAATATGAAATCTCCTCTTATTTGTTGAGCCTGAATTGCCCCGAAATACTGTCGGGAAAAATGTTGTTTTGTTGGGCTATAGAGTGAGGACAGTGAGGCTATCTGACTCGAAATCCGAGGTTTATCGTTTATTTCCGGAATGGTTTATCTATGGAACCTCTGCAGACGCATCTGTTCCTGCTAATGAATTGCGGCTACGCTGTTGAATGTTGTTCACTAAGCTATCTGCATGTCAAATGTATTAGTTCAGCCCGTGAGCCGTTGGTTCGTTTATCTTTAGTCCGTTTGTTAATACTCATAAGTCTGTCATAAAAATAGGTTAATTGGAATTAGATACCATTTTTCAGTAGGCCCATAGCAACCAATTGGTTAATTCGGTGGGTACCACTATGCATCAAAGCTCTTGATAGACTGTTTGGAAATTTGGTTTGTTTTTCCACAATTTCTGTAAAAAAAAAAACATTTTAAGCATCGCGTTTACGCATATCAGTGTCTGTCCAGTGTCCACTGGAATGGTACAGTACTTTAAATGCGCTTGGTAGTAAACTATTTTCAAAGTTGCTGCTTATTGCTGTCACTGCCTTATTACTTTTCGTGTTTATATTCAACTCTTGGATACTCACTTCCCTGTAATATTTCCATTATAGCCTATGCCAAGCACCATGAAAGTTGAGAATTTGTTTCTAATTTACACAATCCTCCCTTTATCTGGCATTAATAGGCTTTTGTATAGACAGTGTATCAGTAACAATGCGAAGGGATTTTCCAGCCATACACAATAGCATTGGGAAACAATCACGGTATCAGTGAACTAACGGGAAGCATACTGCTCTGCTGACAGCTTCTCTCACAGTCACATAGCTTTGCACATAATAACACATTGCTTATTTCTGATTTGATTCTATCTAATTCTTATTCAAACCTGGATGTATACACTGTTTTCCATCAGACACCTGTAATGAGACCAGGGTAATGTTTTCAGTCTCCAGTTTGCCCTGAGCAAACAAATGTGCTCATCTGGTGTGCGTCCCAGACTGCACACTATTTCCTTTATAGTGTACTACTTTGGACCAGAGCCCTTGTTCAGCAGTTCACTGAAGTCTTTACAGCACCATGTCTTGAACAAATGCGCTGCCCATTCTATTAATATTCATACAAACCCCCACTCGGACGGACGTTAATTCAAGTACTGTCTTAGATTCCTGAGTCCGTCCTTTCAAATGTAAAACAGGTTTTCATCTTTAATGAACTTATGAGGGCCCTTGACAGTTCTTGGTTGGTGGGTTAACTGAGCAAAGGGTCTCTCTGAGACAAACACACACCACGCCTTGTGGACAGACGACTATAGTGGTGGTCTTTGTAACCATGTCGTCCACATATCTATTATATGGGGGGATGGCAAAGTCAAAAGCCATCTGATATCAGCATAAATTATTTCTATTCATTAATATGTCTGATGGTTGGAATAATGAGTCCTTGGCGCTCATCAAAGTTTTAATAGTGCATATTTAAGCCATATGAATTATTTCTGACGTCGGCAGTCGGCGCATCAATTGAGAGGGGACAACTGAGATAAAAGTTTAATGCAGACAGACCGAGGAACTTGATCTGACCGACCTGCCGGCTGCAGTTAGATATCAATACCTGGATGGAAAAATGGGAGACCATGAATACGTCCAAAATGGCACCCTATTCCCTGTTAGTGCACTACTTTTGACCAGAGCCCTATTTCAGACGCAGCCCATGCTCAATATAGTCCTGACTGCTGGATGCTAGAGGAGAGAGTGCGTGTCAGAGCCAGAGGAGATAACGAAGACTCTGAAGATACAGTGGATCTGGCGGTGTGTACTATAGGGGAGAGATAAGGCGCACGCAGAGGTTTAGCTCCATTTCAAATGCACACAATCACTTTAGTTTATGTGCAGCTGGCAGCTAATGTTGATGTGAGAATGTTATTAAAAAAAGACACCTTTTTGGGCCCAGAAATAAATGATATGTTGATTGAACTACGTTTTTCATAGGGTCTACACAATAATGTAATGTTATGCCAGTGTTATTTCTCTTAAAGCATATTGAATAGCCAACCCTTGGTATTCAAGGGGCCTCCTGTCACAATAGAGACATATTCATCGTTAGAATGCCCCTGAGTTATTCTGTCAGGAATGCCTCTTGACAATAATAAACATATAGCTATATAGCACCTCACCTATTGATCTGTCGCTTGGCACAGAGAAGTTGTTTACATAATCCACGCTTTTACAATGGTGGAATTGTGAGTGAAGTATGCCACTACCTTCAAAGCAACTTACCAAGGCCATACTTTGACTTGGTAAAGATGCCAACAGAACTGCTGTAAGGCTGTCTGGCTCTGTCGTGCCTCCTTCTCCTTCCAGTCTGGAGAGTTTGGTTTTTCCTGTTGAGCTTTGTTCAGGGCTGTGGGCCATTGGAGGGAGAGGTAGAGGGAGAGGGAGAGGGATCTATCCTTTAAAAGTGGGGTTCAGTTTTATTCATATGGTAATTGGGTTAGTGGTGAGCAGAAAGAAACGAACTACGTAGCTACCCACATGCCTTTTCAGAGAAATCCTCTCTCTGATGTGTTTGGTGGTATTGGTGCTAGATCTAAAGGTGTGTGTGTGTGTCAGTGCGTGTGTGTGTGTGTGTGTGTTACCCACCTTGTTTTGTGGCTTTGCAGACACCTGTCCTTTACTATCAAATGTTTAATATTCTGAACACAAATGGCAAACACAGTCAAGTCCTTCCATCGCCATCCACTGTGTAAATACATTGGAATAATAGCTTAAGGCACAATGACTTGTGAAGGCCCTTCTTTGCCATTCCATCTATCTGGAGATCCTTCAGTTGTTTGTTTGTCCACTGGTGCTGATGGTAGGTTTCCTCCCTGATGGGACTGTCATGGGGCTTGTTTGGTGTAAGGAGGACAGGTTAGAGTGTCACCAACTCCCTAAACTCTTGGCTCTGCCTAAAATCCATCTCTGTGTGACCAAAGAGCTCTAATTTCATGTCACCCAACAATTGTAAACACCTGCAGTTGGCTAAATGGCATTGGCACTTGGATTGGAACTGGTGCTTTGGTCAGATGACATGAAAATAGAGCTCTTTTGCCATGCACACCAGTGGTGGGTTTGGTGTCGAAATGAGAATGCAGGAGCAGAAAAGAACCCCATATCTACTGTAAAATACTGTGGTGGATCTTTGATGCTATGGGGCTATTTTTCTTCCCCTGGCATGGGGCACTTGTTAAGGTCAACAGCATCATGAACTTTACCCAGTACGTGGGTACCCAGTACTCCTGCCAGGAGGCTGAAACTTGGCCGCAAGTGGATATTCCAGCAAGACAAAAACCCCAACCACACATGAAAATCCACAAAGAAATGGTTAATTGACCACAAAATCAACATTTTGCAATGACCATCTCAGTCTCCGGACTTGAAACCCATTGAAAACCTGTGGTTTGAAATGAAGAGGGCAGTCCATAAGTACAGAGGGAGGATATCAAGGATGTGTGTCAGTAATAGGGGTTATTTGTTATTGTAGTTTGGTCAGGACGTGGCAGAGGGTATTTGTTTTATGTGGTTCGGGGTGGTGGTTTGTTTAGAAGGGTGTTTGATTTATTATTTCCGGGTTTTTGGTTATGTTCTATGTTTTTTGTATTTCTATGTTTTCTCTAGTTTAGTATTTCTATGTCTAGGTAATTGGGTGTTGGACTCAATTGGAGGCAGGTGTTTTTAGTTGCCTCTGATTGAGAGTCCTATATATAGGTATGTGTTTTGTTTGTGTTTTGTGGGAGATTGTTCTGTGTATAGCCTTGTGCCTTACCAGACTGTTATTTGGCATTGTGTTTTGTGTACGTGTTTATTTTGTTTTCCCTTCTTTTCCTTAATAAAAAAGAATAGTACATACGATCTTGCTGCGTATTGGTCCGACAATGATTTCTCTTTATCTTCTGATGAAGAAGTATGTGACAATGTGGAAGGATTCTGTATGGAGGAATGATCTCGGGGCTCAGACACACCAATAGCTTTTGCTGGCTGAGAGTACTTAGCACCTTTGAACAGTGTGCCGGCAGTAATTTGAGAACTGTGTGAGCATCGATGTAGAATTGCATAAAAATTCAGGTCTACTGAGGGTGGTCCCTAAAATACACTAGATCCACATTCGGTGTGATGTGTGCAAGCCTTAAGATCCTTCCCAATGTGGGGAAGGATCTACATTGTAGAAAAAGGCTAATTTCCGTTATTCACACAAGGTGAGGTATTGAAAGGTATTCAAAACAGGTGTGGCAATTATTTTGACCACTATGTTTTTGAGAGGAAAAAAAGATATTACCTGTTAAACAAAATATATTTCTCTGAGCAATTGTATTAGTATAAAATATAATTTCCATTTTTTTTGCATATAATATAGCTCAGTATGTTAATCATTTCTTTTATACAGTCATTATTGCTCATCTTTATCAAGGGTGTTAATAACTTCGGACCCCACTGTATTTCACCTGCTGCTGGTTGACAGCAAAAATACTGGTGCCCTTGTGGACAGCTGAGCAGGGCCCTAGATTTCTCATGTGAGGAAGAAAGCTAACAGAATGGAAACTGCCTATTTAGCAGAGTGATAACTGGGACCTGTTGCTTGTTTGATTCATTATTTCACTTGCCATTAAGCAGGGAAAATAAAGGCTGGTTCTGGGATAGTTTGACTATTGTTTTATTGTCTCGTTGCCAACAAAATACAGGGACTTTTCTTAGGCCTTAAGGCAATAAGGAAGTGAGGGTAGAGTGTTGAACGGCTGAAAAGTCATTTTTAAAGCTTTATCACCAGACAATCTAGACTAGAGAGAAAAGGAATTGCCTACGTGGGGCTTCTCTCTGGGTGGAGAGGTTGCTCACACACAGAGAATAAATGGATAGGATGTGAATGAATTATTATATGAAGTCTCTCTGGACTCTGACTGGACCCATTCAATCTCTCAGGACCCATGGTGGTCATTGTGTTTGAATGCTGTGTATTTGGCATGGTCTTCAGTGTCTGTCTGTGTGCGTCCTATAAATGGCACTCTATTCGCTGTAGTGCACTTTGGCCAGAACCCTATGGATAGGGTGCCATTTGAGACACATCCTCTGTGTGTAACCTGGTCTCTGCGGTTCACTGCTCTAGCCAGCTTCACCAGCCTTTGAAATCCAATATGGCCGCTCCGCCTCCGGGCCGCGTACTGTGTGCAGCCCCTAATTAATGCTTGATGCGAGCGAACAGGCTCAATTTGTCTGCAGAGTCTTATCGATGTTGTCCTTGTTGTTATTGTTTTCCTCATCCTCCCCTCTTTATTGTCGTGAATGGAGAAGGCAATGGCCATTTCAAGTCTGGAAGTAAAAATAAAAATCTCTTTAAGTGCTGAAATTCAGTTGATTGACAGTCTGGTCAACAGTTTATGAAGGGATTTTTCTGCCCTGAAATTACCCTGTTATAATCATTGTTACTTGCACACATGTATGTTTGTTATGGTCTTGAAGGGGCACTATAGTGTAGGTATCTCATCCTAACCTCAACTGGCCACATAAATTATGGATTGTTGATATGCTTTTGTTGTTGGACAAGAGACTATGAATTCGCTCAGTTTTTGTTTTTACATTTCTGACCATTGTCGCACCCCCTTGCTGCCAAAGGAACGCTAGCTGTAGTTGTACATGAAGCCACGTGAAGGCATGTGCCTGTTCAGCCCTACAAGGCCTCAATGAGGAGCAGAAAGAAAGGGGGAGAGGCAGAAAACGCTCCCACAGTTGATTTGGCCATTGTGGGGGGAGGAACACTATTCCCATTGATGCCGTGGATGCATGATAGTGAAATGGTGAACCCCCCCCAAAGCTTTAGGAAAGGGGGCTCTTTGAGAGTAACAGGCGACCCGGAGGACTGTGTTAGGAGATGGGTGTTAGAGGCTTTGTGGTGATGGTGGGAACATTATCCCTGCTCCAGTGATTTAATACCCCTGTGTTCAAGGAGGAGCTCTCTGACTGTGTGTGTGTGTGTGTGTGTGTGTGTGTGTGTGTGTGTGTGTGTGTGTGTGTGTGTGTGTGTGTGTGTGTGTGTGTGTGTGTGTGTGTGTGTGTGTGTGTGTGTAGGCCTCTGAGGCTGTCTCCCCTCACCATAGCCTCTATGAGTCTTTGGTCTTGAGGCCTTTTGCCCAGGGTTAATGTCCCGTAGGAACAGGTCTTTTGTGGAAGTGGAAATGCACTGTCACACAATACAAAACCTTTCCCTTCCCTTTTAGACTTACCTGAGGGGAGAGAAGTCTCTATTCTTGCCTAAGGCTTTGCTTGGAGAGGAAATAGCTGTAGGCGTACTGTAGGGCATGGTTCATATAGGA
This sequence comes from Salmo trutta, assembly GCF_901001165.1. Classification (NCBI taxonomy): domain Eukaryota; kingdom Metazoa; phylum Chordata; class Actinopteri; order Salmoniformes; family Salmonidae; genus Salmo; species Salmo trutta. Next base: position 22,265,924 of record NC_042980.1, read on the forward strand.
AGACGCCTCTAGCATACATCACTGCAGTCTAGCTAGGAGACCCCAGGACTATCACGTCTGGCTTTTCACTTTTTATATTATAGTAGCACTGTTGAATATTGACATTTTCTATCATTTTTTTAATTTTAATTTACAGTCGCCTGTGTTTTGGCCTCTTCCTCTTCCCAGTCCAATAACACAGAGGGGTTGTAAAGTGAACCACACAAATTTGCCCATGAACTGTCTTTGATTAGCTGTCTCGAGTGGGACATACTGTATAATAGTCTCATTAGTGTTAGAGACTGACAGTCCTGTGGTCCTCAGCATGACTAGAGAACAGCCAGTGGCTTTAACAGTGTGTGTGGGTTTTTGTGTGTTTGTGCATGTGTGTTTGTGTGTGTGGCATGGCTAGAGAGCTGCCAGAGCAAGTGGTGACATCCTCTCCCCCTGGTCAGAAACTCTTCAACACAATCAGATAATCAACAGTATTCCCTATATAGTGCAGACTTTTGACCAGGACCCAGAATACTGTAATAAACAGTTGATTATAGTAACACTGGTGAAAATAGTGCACTATATAGGTAATAGGGTGCCATTTGGCATACAGACTAAGCATCCAGCCTCTTCCTGTCACGCCCTGACCATAGAGAACCATTGTTTCTCTATGGTATAGTAGGTCAGGCCGTGACTAGGGGGTGATTTAGTATATGGAAGTCTATGTTGTATTCTAGTTTATTATTTCTATGTGGGTATTCTAGTTTTCATATTTCTAGGTTGGTGTGCTTGATATCGTTTTCTCTAATTGGGGATCATATTTAAGACGCCCTGTTTAAGACGCCCTTCCCTTCCCTATTTAAGACGCCCTTCCCACCTGTGTTTATGGGATATTGTTTTGAGTTAGTGCACGTAGCACCTCTTAGTCACGGTTTTTTGTTTTGTTCTTTCTTTGTTGTTTTGTGCGTTTCTAATATTAAATATGTGGAAACCATATCGCGCTGCACCTTGGTCCGATATTTATTCCAACGATCGTGACACTTCCCTCCAGCCTCTTCTCTTTTTCCCTCCCGGCTCTCTTCGTGTTCTCATGTCTATTTCTCCATATCTCATCAGCACGTTCAAATAGAGCAGGGGTCAGCCCACGAGGGATTTTGGTATAAAAAAAAAAGACTAAAGTCACCAGGAATTCAGCTTAAAATATTTTCTTTATGTAGAAAATCTGATCACAAGTGTGACGTTTCTCACCCCGTCACCATCTAGTATAAATTATCACAGATACAAAGGTACTATTTAATTGTTTATTGAGCACCGGTGTGTGTAATGCGCAACAGAGCGCTGTATGCCCAAAGAGTTTCATGCTCGGGGCAGACACACAGCGCCCACACAGCAAGCTGGCACAGAAGCAACAAACAACACATTTTAGCGATCTCTTGGCCATTATTACACTGATCACCTAATATTGTTAAGAATCCTAATTCTGTTCTCTGTATGTGAATACCTGTTCGCTAACCGTGGTTGAATTTCAGAAATTGAGATGTGTACTTACAGTATGCCTCATCCTGGGAGTTGTAAAGGGAGTGAAGGCGCATTCAGACCCTTTTTATGAATGGGTTCCCGCCACTGTACAAAGCCATTCACCTGTGCTTGAAAATAAAATTAAAACTAGTTGTAACTGTCTACCATCTTCCTGTCCAGTCCTTTGGACTCTAGCTGGCCAGCCTCTTTACACCAAGTATTCCCTCAAATACAGAGACATATGTGATTGTGTCTCAATGTAATCAAGATATGGAATTATTGTTATTTTCAATAATTGGGCTTAATTGCTGTAATTTGCATTGTACAAATTATTATGTTCTGGCCCCCCATAATTGGCCGCTGGCTGAATCTAGTTACCTACCCCTGAAATAGAGGGTCTTAAAACTTCTTAGGGCTAGGCCCCTTTTTTCTAAATTTCCGCCTGAATGACGTGTCCAAAGTAAACTGCCTGTTGTTCAGGCCCTGAAGCCAGGATATACATATAATTGGTACCATTGGAAAGAAAACACTTTGAAGTTTGTAGAAATGTTAAAATAATGTAGGAGAATATAACACAATAGATATAGTAGGAGGAAATCCAAAGAAAAACCAACTGTAATTTTCATTTCTTTGAGAGACCATCCTCTTACAATGGCAAGTATAAGGTCATACGGAAAATTTGCTCCCTGGATGCAATTCCTATGGCTTCCACAGGGTGTCAGCAGTCTATGTTCAAGGTATCAGGCTTGTAAATTCAAAAAATGAATAAGAAATAACAGTTTTAGTAGAAGGACACAGTCTTGGAAATGTGTGTTTTCCACGCCATGATGACAGGGCACCTGCTAAAATCGGTTTCATATTGAACAGACTTCTTCCAGTAAGAAATATTATATTTTGATTACATTTTAGAGTATATGAGGAGTTTATAGAAACGTATTTTGACTTGTTGAAACAAAGTTTAGGGGTAGAATTTCGGATTCCTTTCTCATGTTGAACGAGTGGATTACTCAAGTCGATGGCGCCAACTAAGCTGACTTTTTGGTATATAAAGAAGGATTTTATCTAACAAAACGACACAACATATTATAGCTGGGATCCTTCGGATGACAAATCAGAGGAAGATTTTCAAAAAGTAAGTGAATATTTAATCGCTATTTGTGAATTTATGAAACCTGTGCCGGTGGAAAAATATTTTGATGTGGGGCACCATCCTCAAACAATTGCATGGCATGTTTTCGCTGTAATAGCTACTGTAAATCGGACAGTGCAGTTAGATTAACAAGAATTTAAGTTTTCAACCGATATAAGACACTTTTATATGTACCTAAATGTTTAATATCCCACATTTTTATGATTATTTATTTGAATTGGCGCCCTCCAGTTTCACCGGAAGTTGTCTAGCGGGACGTCTAGGCTTAAGAAGGTAACTACACTGGCTGAGAGTCACAGTGTGGGCCCAATAATATTGCAAAACTAAATGTGATGGGAGAATCAGAGTTTGTTATTGAAACCATGGACAAATGTAACACCCTGGGGTTGATTGACAGTTTTTCTTATTTTTTTACCTTTATTTAACTAGGCAAGTCAGTTAAGAACAAATTCTTATTTTCAATGACGGCCTAGGAACAGTGGGTTAACTGCCTTGTTCAGGGGCAGAACGACAGATTTGTACCTTGTCAGCTCATGGATTCGAACTTGCAACCTTTCGGTTACTGTATTGCAGTTGAGATAAACCCACACAGTTGTGAAACTTGGATGGATGGACAAGGTCCCTAGGGGATGCTGTGTTTGGGTCCCATCCTTCCAGGCTGTTTCACAACTGGCCGTGATTGGGAGTTCCATAGGGCAGCGCACAATTGGCCCAGTGTTGTTCGGGTTAGGGTTTGGCCGCGGTAGGCCGTCATTGTAAACAAGAATTTGTTCTTAACTGACTTGCCTAGTTAAATAAAGGTTAAATAAATAAATAAAAATGCAAGGCAAATGCAGCGTTCCATTGGAAATGAATGCACTTCTGGTGTACCAAAATGCAATGACGCTGTCAGTGTGATCGAGGCATTAGTCTACATCTGTTGTTTACGAAGCATGTGACAAATAACATTTGATTTTATGAGGCTAAATATTGTGAGCTGGGGTTAGAAGGCTGGACTAGCCCTACTACACTGGCCTGATACAAATACAGGCAGTGGTGGAAAAAGTATTGAATGGTCATATTCAAGTTAAAGTCAAGATATGTTAATAGAGAATGACTCAAGTAAAAGTGAAAGTTGCCTAGTAAAATACTACTTTAGTAAAAGTCTAAAAGTATTTGTTTTTAGAAAGTTAAGTAAGAAAACGTAAGTAAGAAAAGTAAATGTAACCCAGGGGCACACTCCAACACTCAGACATAATTTACAAATGAAGCGTTTGTGATTAGTGAGTCCGCCAGATCAGCGGCAGTAGGGATGACCAGGGATGTTCTCTTAATAAGTGTGTGAATTGGACCATTTTCCTCTCCTGCTAAGCATTTGAAATGTAACCAGTACTTTTGGGTGTCAAGGAAAATATATGGAGTAAAAAGTACATCATTTTCTTTAGGAATGTAGGGGCGTAAAAGTAGCCAAAAATATAAATAGAATAGTAAAGTACAGATACCCCAAAAAATGTAGTACATTCACGTATTTTTACTTAAGTACTTTACACCACTGGATATAGTATGTGTCCCAAATTGCACCCTATTCCCTATATAGTGCCCGACTTTTGACCAGAGCACTATGAGCCCAGGTGAAAAATAGTGCACTATAAAGGGAAAATGGTGGCATTTGGGCCTGATACAGTAGAAACAACTGTAGAAACAACTGCACTCAGCAGCCAGGGAATAATTCTCTTGTCTCTAAATAACCTTTTGTTTGGCAGTTGAGAGGAATCAATTAGTCTGATGCCAAAACCCCAAGTTATCCTCCACACTCCCAAAAAGGGTTTCTTACCAGGGCTCTGAGTAGCTGGATACCAAGCAGCACTCTGGTTATGGTGAGTGGATGCAATGTGGGTACAGGGACAGTTCAGTGGTCAGACACAATGGGTGACATTTCGACAGCTGGAAAAACACAGACAGAGCTATTGTCAAACCGGACAAGATCACTTCCAATACAACAGCACTGACTCAGCACCACAAGGCATTCTGAAAGCTGTTTCAATGCTAGCCTTGATTTTTTGCGTTCTTAAAATGTGGGCCTAATGTGTTTCATGGTTTGTATGGTTGAGAGGTATCTTACGTCCTCAGCCTCAAACCATACAGTTCTGGGAGGTATGGTCTCATCCAGGCTAAAGAACAGCACACAAGAGGCTCAGTAATGTTTTCTCAAGAGGTAAACACTATGAAAGGCAGCATAAAGTGTCATGCATATTAATATTTGTCCTTGCGGCTTTTATTCAATTAAAGCTGCAATATGTAACTTTTTGGGTGACCTGACCAAATTCACATAGAAATGTGAAGTATAGGAAGCAGTAGATCTGTTCTATGTGCGCTATTTCTATGCTTCCCATTAAGTTTAGTTTACTTTCAGTTTTGTACATCAGCTTTAAACAGATTAAAATACAACACATTTGGTCATTGAAAGGATATTTCACAGTGGTTTAGATGGTACAATGATTTTCTACACTATACATTGCTTGTTTTGTCACACAAACTGAAATAAGGCGAACTATTCGAATTTTAGTAACCAGGAAATGGCAGAGCAATTTCTGCATATTGCACCTTTAAAGGCAGAAATACTTTGTGAGCTACACCAAACCACTTCTCTCTTTGTCACTGGCTTGTTTTGCGTGAGGTTGGCGCTTGTTTCTATGGCGATCAGTAGTTTTGCACAGGGGCACTGATGTTCCTCCCAGACACATTTAGACAGAGGAGAGGGTTGACAGTGATTAATGTCCAGGGTGTGTGTGTATGTGTGTGTGTCTAGTCAGAACCAGCCCGCTAGAAATACAATGCCATCCTAGTCATTCTGTTTCTATAGCCTCCACTACCTCCTACAGTGGGACTCACAGTTTAGTAACCAAACACTTTGTTTATACTTTGTTTATAACCAACTTGATAAATGATCTTTCTCATAGCTACAACTGTCACGCCCTGACCTTAGATTGACGTTTATTTTCTATTTTATGGGTTAGGTCAGGGTGTGATGTGGGGTGGGCATTCTATGCCATTCTATGTGTCATATTTCTATGTTTTTTTCCTTCTTTGATTGGCCTAGTATGGTTTCCAATCAGAGGCAGCTGTCTATCATTGTCTCTGATTGGGAATCATACTTAGGCAGCCCTTTTTCCCTCCTTCAGTGTGGGATCTTGTTTTTGTCAGCTCAGTAAGCCTGCAGAACGTGACGGTCGTTTTTTTTCTTTGTTTGTTATTTTGTTTGAGTGTTCTGAGTTACAATAAATATATATATGAACACGTACCACGATGCACCTTGGTCTACTCCTTTTGACGATCGTCACAACAACCCACTTGTTTTATGGCCAATTTCGAGCCACACTGAATTTGTACAATACTGGAAAGAAATATTCAGCTGGGTGGTGTCTTGGACAAACCTTTCCCATTACTTCCTCCTAGCCATGTCGTTGATTATGATACCCACCCAGCCCCATCCTCTCCCCTCTTTTAATTTTTCCATCCTGAGACATCAAAGAGGTGTTAGCGTTTTCAGATGACACGAGGGCCAGTCAACTCTGAGATGTGGTGCAGTACGGCACGGTGCCATGGTTAGCGTGCAACCCATTAATGAGGCAAACGACTCTGATAAAATACTGCAGGCAAGATGCCTGCATGACACAGATAAGGACCAACCCCTGTTTCCAGTCACTGTTTCCTCATATGATTCCAGGAACACTGTACAGTACTGTCAATATCTACCTGGGATATTTAGCTCCGAGGTGTTGGAATAATTTCAGTGTTCGTACAGTTACATGCCTTTCCATAATCATAGCCTTTCCCAAATGCCACCCTATTTCCTATGGGCCCGTGTCAAAAGTAGTGAACTATATAGGTAATGGGGTGCCATTTGGGATACAGCCATAATATTTTATGGGAGAAACCATTAACCAGGATCCCCTATACATCTCCTGTAGCTAATCCTTTTAACATATGGATTAGCCTGACCTCAGCTCCATGTTAATGTGAAGGGAAACCTCAAAGCGGTGTTAGTGGAACCTGCTTTCCTTTCATGTTCTGACTGTGGCCAACCTGGCTGGGATTCCAGGAACATTTAAAGTCCTTTGAGGGTCTTTAGTTTGGGAAAGGTTTCCTCTATATTTCTCTCCCTCATCCTCCCCTCCACTGCTCCTTCTCCTTTATCCCTGGAGAAAGGAGCACCTGTTGGGCTGGTGTGTGTGTATGTGTTTGGTTAAGCATCATGGTCAGAGGAGAAAGGCCTCCGTCTTTGGATGACCTTCACACCTGGCTTCTCTCCCCTCCTCCCCCGTGGCCTGGGGCAGACTGGGGAGACTGGGGTGGCGAGCGACAGACAGACAGACCGACAGACAGACACACCTCCCTGACCCTGGGGAAGCACAACACTCCCTCCCAACAGTGTAAGTCAGGCTGGGCTAAATGTTTTACGTCACAAAGTAAATATGTCTGCTGCCAGGCCTCCCCTGCTCACAAGCGAGTGCAATGCCTTGGCTTGGACAAGGGCCCCATTGAAAGCTTCCCAAGTGGAGGGTGTTTACAGAGTTAGAGGTTTAATTTAAGGGGAGCAGAGAGAGGACATGTGGAGGTGGGTTGGGCTAGACGAGGGGGACATGCTGGCCGGTATTTGACAAGTTTGCAAACTTGTCAAACACATTGCAGCAGAAATTGCCTCCTGGACAGACCTGGGTGGCTCTTCCAGTTGTGGTCTGTGGTCTGTGAAGAGCTTATTGGATGGTCCACTGAGAAGGATCTGTATGCGCCAAACAGACCCAGGGCTGCATGATACACTATAGGTTATATGTGTGCCAAAACAAATTGATTTATGTCTTATTTTCAAACCCTTGGCCTGAATGTTTGGTGGGCATGTTGGTCTAAGAACAGACAAGACATCTGAGTTTGTTCAGACAGACATCAGTGCTCCCCTGTGTGTGTTTAGTTAACACACCAGCCAAGCATCAGCCCATGCATGTATCTAGTCGGTCCCTGTCTGTCTAGCATGTGTGTGTGTGCGTGTGTGCGTGTGTGCGCATGTACGTGCGTGTGTGCGCGTGCGTGTGCACGTGTGTGTGTGTGTGTCTAGCATGGCCTTGAAGACTGCATGATGACTGACATGTTGTCCCGATAGCCTTGTCTATCTGCTCAGCTCAATGCGAAGTCCTGCCTGAGGGTCGTGTGTTCAATCCCAGTGCTTGGCACTCGTTGATTTTTTATTTTGTTTTAACCCTATCCCAAACCTTAACCCTTACCGTAACCATTCAGAATGAATGCCTAAACCCTAACCGTCGAAATTTGACGTCCCCCCCCGAACAAATGTTGAATACTGAAGTCAAACTATGTCAAACCGTGATATCTTGTTGGGATGTTCTACGGGTCTGTTCATGTAGTAAATCAAATCAAATTGTATTTGTCACATGAGCCGAATAATACAGGTGTAGACGGAACAGTGAAATGCTTACTTACGAGCCCATTCACAACAACGCAGAGTTAAAAAGTAAGACAAATATGTGCTAAATAAAAAAGGAAATACTAACACAATAACAACAATAACGAGGCTATATACAAGGAGCACCGAGTCAATGTGCAGGGGTAGGAGGTAGTTGAGGTAACTGAGGTAATACAGTATGTACATGTGGGTAGGGGTAATAGTGACTAGGTAATCAGGATATATAATAAACAGTAACAGCAGCGTATGTGAAAGTGTGTCTATGTGTGAGTGTGGTTGTCTGTGTGGCATCAATACGCATATGTGTGTGTGTGAGCGTATGTAGTGTGTGTGTTGGGGGATGGATGGATGACGGATGGTGGAATGATAGAGAGATTGATAGTTTGATGGGTAGGTAGCAGATGGACAAAGGTAGGACTTGTAATTACTCTATTTCAACACAGGTGTATGTGTTTTTCAGCTGCACTCTGCTCTCTCATTTCAGCAACATGTTGTCAGTGAGTTATGATGTCCTCTGGGAAAGAGAGACATAGAAGAGGTTTGGATGACAGTTACTGTTGGGCTGAAGCCAGGTTACCCCACTGTATCAAGGCAGTAAGCCAGGTTACCCCACTGTATCAAGGCAGTAAGACAGGTTACCCCACTGTATCAAGGCAGTAAGCCAGGTTACCCCACTGTATCAAGGCAGTAAGACAGGTTACCCCACTGTATCAAGGCAGTAAGACAGGTTACCGCACTGTGTCAAGGCAGTAAGACAGGTTACCCCACTGTATCAAGGCAGTAAGACAGGTTACCGCACTGTGTCAAGGCAGTAAGACAGGTTACCCCACTGTATCAAGGCAGTAAGCCAGGTTACCCCACTGTATCAAGGCAGTAAGACAGGTTACCGCACTGTGTCAAGGCAGTAAGACAGGTTACCCCACTGTATCAAGGCAGTAAGACAGGTTACCCCACTGTATCAAGGCAGTAAGACAGGTTACCGCACTGTGTCAAGGCAGTAAGACAGGTTACCCCACTGTGTCAAGGCAGTAAGACAGGTTACCCCACTGTATCAAGGCAGTAAGACAGGTTACGCCACTGTGTCAAGGCAGTAAGCCAGGTTACCCCACTGTATCAAGGCAGTAAGACAGGTTACCGCACTGTGTCAAGGCAGTAAGACAGGTTACCCCACTGTGTCAAGGCAGTAAGACAGGTTACCCCACTGTATCAAGGCAGTAAGACAGGTTACCCCACTGTGTCAAGGCAGTAAGCCAGGTTACCCCACTGTGTCAAGGCAGTAAGCCGGTCATTACATTTATAATTCCCATGGGAATGCATAGTAGTTTCTGATTCAACCCTGCACTTTATTGCATGGACCAATTGAGTTTCTCCCCTCTCACCTCTAAACTGGGGTTTCTCCCAATTCACACACACACACACACGCACACGCACACACACACACACACACACACACACACACACACACACACACACACACACACACACACACACACACACACACACACACACACACACACACACACACACACACACACACACACACAATGATGCGCCCTGCTGTGCCTCTGCTGGCATAGAGCCCAGCCACCCAGCTACCCTCAGCAGTTTACAAAGCAGTGGTGATGGTGGTGGCCCGCTCTTTGACTTTGCCTCATTAAGCTTTGGACAATGACAGAGTCTACTTCTGTTTCTGCTGTGAGAGGAGTAAACAAGACGTAAAACAGGTGGGTGTTAAAGACTCAGACAGACAATTTATGCAGGTCTTACGCTGTTTAACTTTTTTCTCTGCCTCCTTTGAAAGGTGCTATATCTATATCAAATAGGTAGAGCAAGGCAGGCAATTCAAATAACTGTTTAATGGCCTTGTGTCCTTTTGAAAGATTTACAATACTGACGTCATCGAAGCTCTGCAGATTTTGTTGTGAGGATACAGAATCAATAGACCATTTATTTTGGTATTGCCCTCAGGTAGACTGTTTCTGGTCTCAGGTTCAGGAATAGGTGAAAATGCATAGCATTGATCTAAAATTGACCCTAGAAATAGTACTGTTAGGAGATCTGGAGAGACCGGGTCAGTCAATTACTAATATACTAATACTCTTAGTAAAATTATTTATCTTCAACACACAATCTGTAGATTCTATTCGATTAGATAGATTGAAATTGTACGTTAAACATCATAGCATAGTTGAAAGATATGTGTTGCGTAGAAACAGGAAGTGGGTGGCCAGCAGAGATAGATGGAATGGGCTGAGGGAAGCTGAGGGTTGGGATGGGTTGAAACAGGAAGTGGGTGGCCAGCAGAGATAGATGGAATGGGCTGAGGGAAGCTGAGGGTTGGTATGGGTTGAAACAGGAAGTGGGTGGCCAGCAGAGATAGATGGAATGGGCTGAGGGAAGCTGAGGGCTGG